>NW_022196904.1:14656002-14666103 GCF_008632895.1 Mastomys coucha
AAAAAAAAAAAGAGCCAAACAAAAACAATCAAACAAACCAAAACAAAAAAGCAGGGCTGTTTCTGGAGTTCGGTTCTAGAGTGCTTGCTTGCCCAGATGGCATGCAGAAAGCCCCTGCGTGGGGGTGCACACCTGTCAGTCCAGTACTGAGAGCAAGAGGCAGGAGAATTAGAAAATCAAGGTCACTCTCAGCTATATGCTGAGTTCATCGTGTCTCAAAAAAATGAAGGACAGGGAACATGGCTCAGCAGTTAAGAGCACTCACCGATTGCTCTTCCAGAGGACCCGCACCCACAGTTCCGCTCCCAGCACCCACATAATGACTTAGTACAGTCTATAACTCTGTCCAGGAGACTCACTCCCCTCTTCTGTTCTTTGCAGGTAAGAGGTACACACACGTACATGCAGGCAGGACACCCGTAAGTGTGAAACAAATTCTATTTAAAAATTGAAATAAACACACATGCACACGCACACACACACCACACACACACAAACCAAACCACAAAACAATGATAGGTCTCATGCTTCAGGCTAGGCATGGTGGTACATACTTTTAATCCCAGCATTTGGAAAGCAGAGACAGGAGGAACTCTGTGAGTTCTAGACCAGCTTGGTCTACATAGGGAGCTCAAGGCCAGTCAGGGCTGCCAAAAATAAATAATAAATAAATAAATAAAAATAAATAAATAAAATAAAACAAAAAAACTCAAAACAATCCCCCCCCCCCAAAAAAAACCTTCTTCTGAAAGGAAAACCATCCTTTCCTGTGCCCAAAAGAAAGGTAGAGGGAGTAGCCCCTTCCCACACTTTAAAAACATCGTTGCATTTTACTTTTGTGTTTGTCTTGGGGTGGAGGTCAGAGTAGGACTGGGAACTGGTTCTCCTCCTCAATGATATGAGTCCCTGGGATTGACTTCAGTGTGACAAGTGGCAAATGGCTTCACCTGCTAGCAGAGCCATCCTCCCACCCCTCTTTGTTTTCTGAGACCTAAACTCATCAGATCCTAAATTCTCCCAATCGATTTTCTCCGCTTTCTAAGAACTGGAATCCCAGTGAGCCATGCCTCTCATTCTTGTGAGGATTCTGGCTCTGTGATTGTAATTATTACAAAACCAAATTAACAAGAAAGAGCCAAGACAAGAATGGTTTTTTTCTTAAAGTTATATGTCTAGGGAATCTTCCTGAGAAACCGGAAGTCTGAAGGCAGTGAGCAAAGCAAGATGCAGGTACTCTGCGATCTTAGGAAACGAGGAGCTCTGAGGTCTTTGTTTCTGCTCGTGGGTGCTGCAGATGGAACCCAGGAGGATCGCTTCCCCAGGCAGGAGCTCTGCCACCACCAAGGCCCTGGGCCCCAGAACAATGAGAGCAAGACAAGGCAGGCAGGGACTGAAAGCCAGGGAGACAGTGGAATGTGGAATGCGATGAGGAGGCGGGGTTTCTGGCTGCGTCCTTGGGAGCTCTCCCCTAGGATTTCTCAGTTGTCCCGGCAGCAGAGGATTTGTGTCCAGCCTGCCTGGAGGCAGACAGAAGGGACAGACAGTGCCCTACTACTAACCTTCAGCTCAGTGACCCTCAGGGCTGAAGGGAGAAAGACTAACTTCTTCAGGTTCCTTCCCTCTGCAAACTACTGCACCACAGGCCCCTAATGGGCTAGTTCAGATATCAGCTTTCAATGTTATTAAAATAATAATAATATTAATTATTATTACTGATGGATTGATGGAACTAACCCAGAGTCTTGCCACCTATAAACCAGCACTCTATCGTTGTGCCACATTCCCAGCCCCTCACTGGGGGATTCTAGGCAGGGGCTTTACCACCGAGCCACAAAAAAATTCTTTTAAACAGTATAAAGTTATATTATGGTTCTACCTCAGGCTGCATGATTTAAAACACCCAGCAGAAATGACCAGGGGCTGGTAATTATAAGAATATCAAACATCTGGGATTTTCACTTCTAAGATGTATGTGTATATGTGTATACACACACACACACACACACACACACACACACACACACACACACACACGGCTGGGAATTGTGGTTAGAAATTGAATCCTTGGGCTGGAGAGATGGTTCAGCGGTTAAGAGCACCAACTGCTCTTTTAGAGGTTCTGAGTTCAGTTCCCAGCAACCATATGGTGGCTCACAACCATCTGTAATGGGATCTGATGCCCTCTTCTGATGTGTCTGAAGACAATGACAGTATACCCATGTATATAAAATAAATATATGGCCAGAGCAATCGGGCCCAGAGCAAGCAGGACCAGAGTGGGTGGTGGGGATTTAGGGGAGGGAAGAATTCTTGAACTTCTGATCTCCTTGTCTCAGCCTCCAGAGAAGCCTGGATTTACTCCGATGAGCCATTAGATCCAGGTTAAGAAGATTTTAAAATTAGATCTATTTTACCTGTATATGCATGTGTGCCATGTGTCTGCCTGATGCCCTTGGAGGTCAAAAGAAGGCATTGGATCCCATCGACCTGGAGTTAATGGCTGTGAGCCACTGCAAGGGAGCTGAACTTGGTCCTTGGCAAAGAGAAGGAAGTGCTTGAACTCTCCGAGAAACATCTCCAGCCCCATGATTTAGGATTCTTTATAACCCCCAGCTAATGCTTGCTAGGCAAACGCTCCCCCACAGAGCTAAATCCCCAACCTCAAGACTTAGAATTCATCACATACTACCACTTTTAAAGCCCTTGGGGATCTTGGTTTCTCTTCAAAGCACCTCTGCTTGGGGGAAGAGGCCTAAGGAAGGCTAGAGGAGCCAGAGGAGAGGCTGCCTCTGTGCCTGCTGTATGGAAGTTCCCAGCGTCTCCCTTAAGCTCAGCCAGGGCCCCTTGCGTGCCTGGTTGCCTTGGAGACCACTAGTCAATGTTCAAGGCCTTGGGCTGAGCGGTTAGAATTCTGCCTTGTGAAGAGGAGGAAAGTTCACCTAAGCAGAACGAGCAAAAGCATCTTCCCTACCCGGAGCGAGGACGGGATGCTGCTGCCAGGACAGGACCCATACAAAGCGCCCTCCCCCTCCCCCTACCCCGACCCTGAACCTGGAAAAGCCTCTCCTGTATCTTTTTCTCCGTCTCTTTCCCCTTCCCTCCTTGCTTATGATCTGCTTCCAAGGTCCTCCTGGGTTAAATAAAATCACACGTTTATTTTACTTTATTTTTTTACTATGTGCGGGCGCACGCGCGCGCAACTTGTGCAAGCATGCTTCTTGTGGAGATTAGAAGGGGTCAGATCCCCTTCAACTGGAGTTTTGGGTGACTATAAGCCACCATGTGGGTGCAGGGACCTGAATCCAGGTCCTCTGCAAGAGCAGCAAGTGCTCTTAAACACAGAGTCATCTCTTCAGCCCCCGGGCTGCTGCTTTTTGAGGAAAAAAAAAAAAGTCTCTCGTAGCTCAGGCTGGTGCGAACTCTCTTTGAAGTTGAGAATGACCTTACCCTCCTGATCCTCCTGCCTCCAATTACTGGGATCACAAGTGTGCACCCCATGCTGATATATGTTTTTATATTGATATTAAAGTTACTTCCTTATCTGTCTGTTGTTGTTCTTGATGCTTAGGCCTGATATGGTGGCCTATGAAAAGCCTAGTAAACAGAGACTGAGGCAGGAGGGTCACTGAAAGTTTGAGGCCATGTGGGATACATAAACTAAGAACTGAGGGTACAACAGCTCTGTGATCTTAAAGATTTTTTATTTTTAAGAAAATTTTTATTTTTAAAAATATATTTGTTTGTATTTACCTGCATTGGTGTTTTGATGTAATCAGTGTGAGGGTGTTAGATCCTCTAGAAGTGGAGTTACAGACAGTTGTGAGCGTTATGTGGGTGCTGGGAATTGAACCCAGGTCCTCTGCAAGAGCAGCCAGTGCTCTTAACTATGGAGCCATCTCTCCAGCTCCAAGAAAATATTTTACTTTAAAAACGTTTTTATCGTGTGTGAATTTATATATGTATAATCTGTACATAGGGGCGCACATGTGGAGATTGAACAATAACTTTGTAGAGTGGTGGGTTTTGTTTTTTTTTTTTTCTAGACAGGGTATATTTCTCTGTGTAGCCCTGGCTGTCCTGGAACTCACTCTGTAGACCAGGCTGGTCTCGAACTCAGAAATCCTCCTGCCTCTGCCTCCCAAGTGCTGGGATTAAAGGTGTGTGCCACTACTCCGGCTTATAGAGTTGGTTTTATGTGGGTTCTGAGATTGAATTCAGGCCATAGGGCTTGCATGGCAAATGTTTTTACCCATTGAGTTATCTTGTGAACCTCTTTTTTATGTGCATGAATGTCTTTTCCGTGTGTGTGTGTGTGTACCATGTATGTGCAGTGATCACAGAGATCAGAAGAAGGTTTTGGATCCCCTGGAACTAGAAATACAGAGGGTTGTAAGCCATCATATGTGTTCTGGGAGTCAAACCCAGGTCTTACATAAGGGCAACCCATGCTCCTAACCACCTCTCTGGTCCCATCCCCTTAATTTTAAAGGCAAGCTCATAATTACAATATCCTTCAAAGGATTCGGCATCCGCACCTTTTGGGCTTGCACGTCTAGGATGGGAGGTTGAGGACCCGTTGCCTTTTGGGAAGGATGATGACGTGGGTTTTGGCTGCAGCTATGGGAAGCCCTGGCCCCTGCGAGGCTCTGGGGGACGGCCACACCTCTGTGGGGGAGGAGAGGGAGGCTGCCCTGAAGGGAGTGGACAGCCTTGCTGCCAGTCTTCCCACGCTTAGAGTGTAAGATGAGAAGAAGGTGGGCCTCACTCAGGAGGGGAGGGCGCCCAGAAACTTCCTGCGGTTCTCAGCTCCACGGCAGACTGAGCGCAAGGTCAGTTAGGAGCGGGTGGCAGCCTGCCTGGGGGCGGGAGACCCTCCTCGGGGCTGGGCGGAGGCCTTTAAGCGCCTCGCCATATTGAACGGCCACGCTGAGCTGTCTTTGTCTGCAGAGTCCTCCTACCGACTTTCAGCTAGATCCTGGTGTCTGGGGCAAGGGAGAAGCGATCGGAGCTCGTGGATCCCCAACTTGGAGCCGGGACACTGAGGATTCCAGTTTGGACTGAGCTTCGAGCCTCGGGACTGAGCGTGCCTTAGTTCATGTAAGCATCCTGGAAAATTGCTTGCTACAACTCCGAGGGGGTTGGGAGTACCCAACTTGGACTTATCGCCTGAAGAGAAAATTTCAGGGAGGAGACACTCTGTGAACAGAGTTGCTAGGACTCTCCACTGCCCCCTCCTCGAGACTAGAAGCCAAGAGTCTGGGCTTTTTGCCCCCACCCGAGAGTCCACGCTGGAGATCTTAAAGACTCTCGAGAAAAGCCACGTAGGGGGATGGTTCCCCTGGGGCTTCCTCCCATCTCCCGATTGCCTGATCCTCTGGAGTGTCCCCGACGTCTGCAAAGATGTCGATCTGGACGTCTTAGTGGAGGCCTTAAGGCCCGTGGGCACCTTTAAGAAGATTGGGAAGGTGTTCCGCAAAGAAGAGGACTCCACGGTGGGGATGCTGCAGATTGGGGAGGATGTTGACTATCTGCTCATCCCCCGGGAGGTCCGCCTGGCTGGGGGCGTGTGGAGGGTCATCTCCAAGCCTGCGACTAAGGAAGCTGAGTTTCGGGAGCGGCTAATCCAGTTTCTGCAGGAGGAGGGCCGCACCCTGGAAGACGTGGCCCGTATCATCGAAAAGAGTACTCCACACCCACCCCAGCCCCCCAAAAGAGCCAAGGAACCGAGAGTGAGGAGAGTTCCGCAGATGGTCACTCCTCCACTTCGGCTGGTTGTAGGCACCTATGACAGCAGCAATGGCAGCGACAGCGAGTTGAGTGACTTCGATACCTCCAAAGTCAAAGGCAACAGGAGCTCCGGGAGGACCAGGAAGGTGCGCAAAATGCCGGTCAGTTACTTGGGCAGCAAATTCCTGGGCAGCGATGTGGAGAGCGAGGATGATCAGGAGCTGGTGGAGGCCTTCCTCCGCCGTGGGGAGAAAAAGCCCAGCGCGCCTCCTCCTCGGCGCCGAGTCAATCTTCCAGTGCCCATGTTTGAGAACAACCCAGGGCCCCAGACATCCAAGGCCGACAGATGGCGGGAGTATGTCAGCCAGGTGTCCTGGGGGAAGCTGAAACAGAGGGTGAAGGGCTGGGCACCCAGATCAGGCTCCGAGGTGGGCCAGGCCCAGCAGGCATCCACAGCAGCCGACAGGGCTGGAGAAATGGGACACAGCCAAGCCAGCCCGGACGATGATAGCTCCAGAAACACAGGAGACCAGAACGACCAGATGCTGGGTACTAGACGCTGGAAGCCCAAGATCAAGTGGGTTTCCTTGAGACGATGCAGGAAGGAGCAGGTGCCACCCTCTGCTCAGGGGACAGGCATGCCAGCTGAGGAGCACCCAGAGGCTGCAGAGAACCAGGGGGCAGGGGCTGCAGCTAACCAGAGGGCAGAGGTTGCAGCTGATCCAAGGGCAGAGGCTGCAGCTGATCCAAGAGCAGAGGCTGCAGCTGATCCAAGGGCAGAGGCTACAGCTAACCAGAGGGCAGAGCCTGTAGCTAGTCCAGCAGCAGAGGCTGCATCTAGTCCAAGGGCAGAGGCTGCTGCTAACCAAAGGGCAGAGGCAGTAGCTAGTCCAAGAGCAGAGGCTGCAGCTAGTCCGAGGGCAGAGGCTGCTGCTAACCAGAGGGTAGAGGCTGCAGTTGATCCAAGAGAAGAGGCTGCAGCTAGTCCAAGGGCAGAGGCTGCAGCTAGTCCAAGGGCAGAGGCTGCAGCTAGTCCAAGAGCAGAGGCTGCAGCTAGTCCAAGGGCAGAGGCTGCAGCTAGTCCAAGGGTAGAGGCTTCAGCTAGTCCAAGAGCAGAGGCTGCAGTTAGTCCAAGGGCAGAGGCTGCAGCTGACCAGAGGGCAGAGCCTATAGCTAGTCCAAGAGCAGAGGCTGCATCTAGTCCAAGGGCAGAGGCTACATCTAGTCCAAGGGCAGAGGCTGCATCTAGTCCAAGAGCAGAGGCTGCATCTAGTCCAAGAGCAGAGGCTGCATCTAGTCCAAGAGCAGAGGCCGTAGCTAATCCAGGGGCAGAGGCCATAGCTAATCTGAGTGTAGAGGCTGCAGCTAATCTCAGGGCAGAAGTCCTACCTGACCAGAGGGCAGAAGCCATAGATAGTCAGAGGGCAGAGGGCCCAGCTAACCAAAGAACTGGTGCTACAGAAAATCAGAGGGTGGAGGTCCTAGCTGACCAGAGGGCAGGGGTTCTCTGTGACCAGAGAGAGGAGGCTGGACCTCAGGCTATACAGGAAGCCTCAGCTGGTTCGGGATCTAGGGTCCGGAAACAGGTAAAGACAGTGAGGTTCCAGACCCCAGGACGCTTCTCATGGTTTCGCATGCGCAGGAGAGTCTTCGGGCACACTCCCAGGTTGCCAACTCTGCCCAAGAGAGTCCCGAGGGCAGGTGAGGCCAGAAGCCTCCGGGTGCTAAGGGCTGACAGCAGAGCAGAAGTGGGACACACAGAGCAAGAAGAACAGCTGTGAGGGAAGCCCCAGTGCCCCTGCACCCTGCCGGCCGCCCTATGTTAGCCGCTAGGGGGCTCCCTCCTTTGCAGGCTCTTCTCTCTCCACGTTTGAAAATGGAGGCTGCAGGGGCCGGGGTGGTGGGGTGCGGGCAGGGCAGGCAGCACAGCCCACTCCTTTCCTCCCCTTTCTACCCTCATTCCCTACCCTCTCCTCTTCCTCCCTCCCTGACTCCCTCTACCTCTCCTCTATCTTTTTGTCTTTCCGTCTGTTTTTTACTTGAGACAGAGTCTTGCTATGTAGCCCTGATGGCCTGGTGCTCCTTATATAATTGGCCTCAGACTCACAGTAGTCCTCTACCTTAGCGCGCAGAGCACTAGGGTTACAGGTGTGTGCCACTACATCTGGCTCCAGTGACCCTCTTTTGTTTTGTTTGAAACAAGGTCTCTCTATATAGCTCCCCCCCCCACATCCCCTCCCCCGGCTGGCCTGAAACTCACCATGTAGACCAGGCTGGTCTTGAACTCACAGATCGGGATGGCTGCCTCTGCTAGGACTAAAGGCATATGCCGCCATGCTCATCTTCCAGTGAAGAGATCATGTGTTCAGGGTGGCATGGCTATAGACACAATTTTTTTATACGTTGATTTTTTAAAAAATACTAAATATAGCATCTCAAGGAATGAAAGACATAAGCCTGTGGGGCCTGGGGGCCTGGATGGTGTTTTAATTTCTTATGTATTTTAAGTGCTCACAGCCTGGCAAAGAGAAATGGGTAGAGGAGGGAGGAGGGGGGTAGTCTGTCCTTTTTTTCTTCTGTCTGTAACTAACTTTGATTGATGGCCTTTTTATACTTAAAGAGAAAACTCAAGTTGATATGCAAATAAAAGAGTGTACAAGGTGGTTTCTTGTTTCCGAGGTGGCAATGGACAGTGTTGGGGTGATGTGCCTGGCTCAACGATGACCCTGTGTTTTACCTTGTCACTTTGCCTGCCATATTTAGGTTGCTAAGGGCTAAGGGATCTGCAGGTGCAGGTGCTGTGAGCTATCACACACCACACTGATCAGGTGCTGTGAGCTATCACACACCACACTGATCAGGTCCTGTGAGCTATCACATACCACACTGGTCTTGGTGAGAAGGCACAGAAAACCCACAAGGAGTGAGGTGCAGGGGCGATGGCTTGGCGGGGAAGGGGCTGCTCTTAGAGAACCTGGGTTTGATTCCCAGCAGCTACGTAGTGGCTCACAACCACATGCAGCTCTAGTTCCAGGGGATCTGATGCCCTTCTCTGGTCTTCACTCACCAGGCACACACATGATACACAGATATACATGCAGCCTAAACACACAGACACAGACATAATTGAAAAACAATTTGAAAAAAAGAAAAAGAGAAAAGATGAGCAGGGAAATGTGCGCAGAGTGTTGCGCTGGGGACCCCTGATGTGTTGCGCTGGGGACCCCTGATGTGTTGCGCTGGGGACCCCTGATGTGTTGCGCTGGGGACCTCTGATGTTAGATGTGGCCTAGTCTGAGATGGCTGTGTGGCTCTTGAACATGAAGTTTTTTGTTATCTATTTTTTGAGAGAGGATCTCCTATATAACCTCAAATGTATTCTGCTTTCTGAATGCTGGGGTTTCAAGAGTGTGCCACCTTGCTCAGCCTCCAGTGCACCCCTTCCCCCAGCCCCTGTGTATAAGTTAGAAGACAGCTTGCTGGAAACAGTTCTCTCCTACCATGTGGATTCTGGGGATCAAACTCAGGTCATCAGGCTTGGCAGCAATCGCCTTTACCTGCTGAGCCACCTCACCACTCCCTTCAATCTGTTTGAGTGAGCCCACAGACATCTGGGATGCTTTTGCTACTGGATATGTTAAAAAGCTGTTAGACTAGCTGGGTGGTGGTGGCGCATGCCTTTAATCCCAGCACTTGGGAGGCAGAGGCAGGCGGATTTCTGAGTTCGAGGCCAGCCTGGTCTACAGAGTGAGTTCCAGGACAGCCAAGGCTACACAGAGAAACCCTGTCTCGAACTCCCCTCCCCCCAAAAAAAGCTGTTAGACTAGAAGCATGCTCAAAGGGGGGAAATATTGTATACAACTGCTTCTTAGAACCAGATTCTGGGCTGCTAAGGGCCTCAGGGAAGTGTGGAAGTATCTCTGTGATGCTTGGCAGCAGAGAAAGAGAATGTACACACACAGCCTCTGTAGAAGTCAGCAGAAGCAATGAGCATTAGTGGAAAAGGGCAGTCCAGTGCTCATTAACTCAAGAACTGTGTCCCAGAAGCCCTAATTCCTCCCTCCCCCAGAAGGAAGATATCTGGGGAGATAACAGGCTTTCTCATGCTAGGTAGATAGATGTTCTACCACTGAGCCACGCCCCCAGCCCCTCACTGGGGGATTCTAGGCAGGAGCTCTACCACTGAGCCACGCCCCCAGCCCCTCACTGGGGGGTTCTAGGCAGGGGCTCTACCACTGAGCCACGCCCCTACCCCTTCACTGGGGGATTCTAGGCAGGGGCTCTACCACTGAGCCACGCCCCCAGACCCTCACTGGGGATTCTAGGCAGGGGCTCTACCACTGAGCCACGCCCCCAGCCCCTCACTGGGGGATT
>NW_022196904.1:14666330-14695286 GCF_008632895.1 Mastomys coucha
GAGCCACGCCCCCAGCCCCTCACTGGGGGATTCTAGGCAGGGGCTCTCCCACTGAGCCACGCCCCCAGGCCCTCACTGGGGGATTCTAGGCAGGGGCTCCACCACTGAGCCACGCCCCCAGCCCCTCACTGGGGCACTCTAGGCAGGGGCTCCACCACTGAGCCACGCCCCCAGCCCCTCACTGGGGATTCTAGGCAGGGGCTCTACCACTGAGCCACGCCCCCAGCCCCTCACTGGGGTTCTAGGCAGGGGCTCTACTATGGACCCTTGTATATCCACTTTTTCCTTCCCTGCTCTGTTTGACATGGTCCTCAGTGTGGCCTGTCTAAAGCCCCTTTTACTGTTGTCCATGGACAAGGCTTGTTTCCTTACAGCTCAGCCTGTCCAGAAGAAAGGTCCACGGATGTGTTGAGTAAAAGACAAAATATGGACCCCACCTGGAGGAATGGATTTGGTGGGTGCTGGAGTTGTCTGGGATGACCAGGTTAGGGGGAGAGGCCAGGGGTGGCCCTTGCAGTCGTCCACAGCCACTTGAAGGTAAAAGGAAAAGCATCAATAGATGGTGCCACCTAGTGACTGTTCAGCCTCCCTCACAGGACCTGGAGCTCTGTGGGCTTTAGGGAAAATATTGGAGTCCCAAGGAGGGACTTCGCAACAGCAGCAGGATGGACTAGATACAGGACTGTGCACTTCATAGACATTGTTTGAACTTTGTGACACGGGCTTTCACACACACACACACACACACACACACACACACACGCACACACACTGAACCCACCCAGCCCCAGGTACAGGCACAAATGGCAGGCCCCTATACAAACACACTGGTAGCCCCCAGCAATGTCTGCAAGTTTGTGGACACATCTACGGAGTATTCATTCACACTCTGGCTCAGACCCACCAGGCTCCTGCACATGCAAGGAAACCCTCTGTCCTCTGCCACACACACTCCACCATACTTACAAATGTTAGCTTTGGCATCTATGCTGCCAGACACGCTGTAGATATATGCAATGCCACCAAAACCCAGAAGACAGCCACAGACTGGAATAACACTAAAAAAACAAAACAAAACCAAAAAACCCCACCCCTTTCCCTGGGCCTTATTTTCATAGCCTTTTTGAATAGCCTTGAAACTTGAACAAACCTGGGTCAGTTTGACCTTCAGCTTGTCCCTCCCTTGAGTGGACATGACATTCTCTTCCCTTTCTTATCTAGCAGGAACATCTGGAGAGGACCAGATGTGAGAGGAGAGGAACCCTTCACTGCCCTGAACCAAATGGATAAGGATATTACTATATCTTTAAATTATCAATCCAAGGCTTTTATTGTTTTAAAGACAGGGTCTCATGCAGCCCTGGTTTGCCTGGAGCTCCCTATGCTGTGGAGGATGACCTTTAGCTCTGCATCTTCCAGTCTTTGCCTACTATGTGCTGAGACAGCAGGTGTGCATCAACACGCCAGGGTTATATGGTGCTGGGGATCAAGCTCAGGGCTTCAAGCATGCGAGGCAAGTGCTTTACCAACTGAGCCAGATCCTCAGGCTCACAAGGGATTTCTGCTAGGCTTCCCGAATTCAGCCTGGCATGCAGAGAGGCCAGCCATAGCTTTGGTGCTGTTAGATGTTGAGCATGCCCTGGGCACCCAGTCCAGACAAGTTTAGTCACCTGAGTAATTTGGACCTGTTAGATTGGATCTCTGCCTGGTGGCCATAGTGAGAACTGCAGTTCAGACTTCTTGGTTGGGGCTGGTTTGGGATTGAGGGCCGCCGCCATTCTAGACAGTTTTAGAACATGGACATACCAAAGGACATCTCAGGATGTCCTGTGACCAGCAGTCACGACCAAGTTGGGACGATTCCTGATAAATGAATTTGAAGCCACAATCCCAAACTGTGAATTTGGGGGCTGGGTGTAGCAGGTACCATTCAAATCATCTTTGTGGAGGGGATGGTTAACCCAGGGGCCCTGGAGTAGGATACTGTGGAGCTCGAACGCCTGGCCTCTCCAGGCTTTGTCATGTGGGAAATGGGGTGAAACTCCCTTCCCTCATACTATCCCCCTTCTTCCCTATGGAGCAAAATGAAGACAGGCAAGGAAGCGACTGAGAACCTGAACCACCTTCACTTTCTACTGCTTGATTTTAAAAATCACATTTTAGCTAACATAGTGGTACCCAGCTACTCCAGGGACTGAGGTAGGAGAATCACTTGAGCCTAAGAGTTCGAGGCCAGCCTTACCCAGGTGATAAAGTATGGATATATCCATACTCTGCATGGGTAAATACGTAGACAAACAAATAAGTAAACAAATAAGACTTGGTCCATGAAGGGGATCTGTGATTCTGGCACCCAGGACGCTGAGGACTGGAGAGACGGCTCGGTAGTTGCGTGTTGTGCTGCTCCTGCAGGGGACCTAAGTTCAGCTCCTAAGTGTCTACATCTAGAGGCTTACAACCCTTTGTAACTCCAGCTCTAGGGCATCCTATGTGCTTTATGCACTGGCCTCCCCAGGCACCTGACACCTGTCCTGCGCACATGCAGCACACGCCCAAATATGATTTTACAAAAAGAAACAAAAGAATGAGAGGGGCAAGAGGGTGAGGGGTAAAATCACACTTTGTGGAGCCCACAAGCTAAGTAGCACGTTATTATTCTCTTCTTGCTGTTATAGATGACACCTCTGATAAGTGGATGGCACTGATGAGTTAATAGGGTGCGGGGGACTCGGAGAGCATGTCTGTCTTGAAATCACAGGCTCTCACGTGGGTCTGGGCAAGAGCATGATGAGGGACACCTTTGCCATCCAAGGTCTGGTATGATAACAAATGATGCAGGAGGATTAGGATTGCAAGGGAGGCTATAGAGTGAGTTTGAGGCCAGCCTGGGCTATATGAGACTGGCAAAATAATGAATGAATAAATAATACAAAAATGACAGAATATCCTGCACATTAATATTGCCCATTTCTGAACATTATCCTAAGACTGATTATGCATCTAATTGCATTTCCCTGTGGTCCTGACCTCTCCTGCTTTTTAAAAGATGAAGCTATTGACTTAAAAGTAGAATCCAGGACATTATGCATGCCAGCCAAGTGATCTACCATGAAACCACACCTTAGGGCCTCATTGAATGCTGGAGGATTCTAGGCAGGGGCTCTACCACTGAGCCATGCACACAGCCCCTCACTGGGGGACTCTAGGCAGATGCACCATCTCAGAGGTATAGTTCCAAGCTTTTCACTTTTCATCTGAACCAGTCTGGCTGCCATTCACTGTCACAAGAATAAAGTGAAAGAGCTCAGTCAGGCTTCCAGGCCCAGGTTGAGGAAGGAAGGTTGACAACCAATCGTAGGGAAAACAGGAGTGAGGAGGTAGTAGTGATGGGTGGAGGCGCTTCCTGCCCTCACCCGTCATCTGGTTCTACTCCACCCTCTTTCTTAGGCCTGTACACATCTGAAATCAGTCTCTCAGCCATCCTTAAAGATGGGAGATGCTGTGAGGAGTCCCGTGGAGTCCCTAGCGTCCTCCTATTCTTTGATGTCCCTGGCCAGCAAAGACTAACCAGCAGCTTTTTTTTTTCTTACCACATTACTCTTGACCATGACTACCGCGGGGGAGGGCGTGTGCAGAGACCACTTCAAGACCGGGTAGGAAGTATCCGCACTTACCCGACCGCTCATCTGACTGCTTCCTGGTTTTTATTCCTCATAACCACATTTCCCTATCTCAAATTTGGGAGCAGCAAAAGGGGTCATCACCAGATGAGTCAAACTGGGTTCCTATTTCAGGGCTGTGTGACTCTTGGAGAGTCATCTACCCTCTCTGAGCCAATTTCCCCATCTGGAAAAGTGCTCACAGTAAGAGTATCTAGGACTGGGATATAGCCTGGTGTTGCTATCTTGTTATGCCAGGCTTAGTGGTGCATGCCTGAAACCCTAGCACTCTGGAGGTAGACATAGTAGGACCAAAAGTTCAAAGTCATCCTCCACTACATGGGAAGTTTCTGAGCAGCCTGGGTTACCTGATACCCTGTCTGGCTGGGGTAGAGCTTTAAACAGAGAACATCACTAGTGAAATAGGAACATTAGCTTTTGTGGGCTTTGTAACAGGTATAAAATTCCTCCTCCCATCTCAAAGGTGGATGGGCCTGGACACGCTACTCTACCTCCACCCCTGCTGCACACTTGTGCCCCAAGATAGTGCCATCCATCTCTGGTGGGTTTTTAGCTGTGGTCCTGGAGCACCACCTGGTGGTGGATTCTAGTCTTGTCTGGCAGGGACTTAGGGATGCAGGTCACCTTTTGTCCCCGGGACTTTCAATCCTCCCACAAGTGGTTCTAGGCTCTTGTCAATACCCGGAAAGAACTGTTTCTCTGCCTGAGTGACCCAGGGGACCCTGAGACATTTAACCACTGTATCTGGATGGGTAGAGCCAAGTCCATTCCCTACATCTTGCCTTCAGTCTAGACATTATTTACTCCGCCAGCAACAGTAGTGGGGTGATACTGAGCCAGACCTGGAGTCCAGGCCTGAGTGGCACCTTTCTAATTTTTGCTTTGTAGAGTCTCTTGTGAAGTCAGGCTGTCCTGAACTTGCTGCATAGCTGAGGATGACCTTTAACTTCTGATTTTTCTGCTTCTGCCTCCTCAAGTGCCTGTGTTCCCCATACTCCCACCCTAACCCCCATTCTGAACCTGCTGTTTCACGTGGTGTGGGGTGAAGTCCACTTAAGTTCTGCTCTCAGGAAGGGCAGAGGACGGGAGGGGCGTCTGCAGGTGGAATTCCTATTGCACTGTGTTTACAGGTCTGGTTTGCAGACCTATTTCCTAACCACTCTTTGGCACTGGACTTTGTTGTCCTCTCAGGCCCTTACTAGTGAATTCTGGGTAAGTGCTTTATGGCTGAGCCATGATCTCTAGCTCCTCTTCAAACTGTCTGGGACTTCTTTGCTGGGCATGTGATGATTTTCAGGGAAGATCAATTAAGGACTGAAGACCCTGGCAGCAGGCAGCCTATCCAGACATAAAACAGCAAACTTTTTCAGAGGAAAACATTGCCTACCTCCATTAAAAAAAAAAAAAAAAAAGTGTGTGGAGGTGTGGGTGGAGGACAATTGTGCGTGTGTAGGAGAGGAGATGGGGTTGGTTCTCTCTCCCCACCAGGGATCGAACCCAGGCTATTAGTCTTGGTACAAGCAAGCACCTTTGCCCACTGAGCCTACTCACTTGCCCACACTGTTGAGACCCTGTCCTCAGGCTCTCCGGCATGCACAGATGGCCACTGTTGGACTACACAGCCCCTACTGTGTGACATATGTCCTGTTCTGTGCCTTGAGAGGACACTGACACAGCATGCACTGTTTCTATATCAGGAAAGATGTTAACGTCAGTAAATCATTGGAAACTCATGATTTGAACAAACATGGAGAAACTTCATAGCCCAACTAAAAAAAGGTGTATGTTATTACTGGGGGTGGGGCATGTTTACCACAGCTTGTGGGAAATCAGAGGGCAACTTTATGGAGTCAGCTCTCCAATTTTTGTCAGGGATCCAACTTGGACTTTGAGAGTAGAAATTTTTAAATGCATGACTTAGCTGGAGGATGCAGGGCACTGAAGGGTGGGCCTTGGACATTCCTAGCTGGCCCTGCTTGAGCGCTCTCTCTCTCTCTCTCTCTCTCTCTCTCTCTCTCTCTCTCTCTCTCTCTCTCTCTCTCTCTCTCTTTCTGGCCACGAAAGCTCCCTCCCAGCCCTGACCAGTACAAGCACTGCCTCTCCTGAGTGATGGAGCGCTCTTCCCCTGGAGCTGCTTCTGTCGGATGCCCTGCAGTGTGGAGAAAAGAGCCTGCTACAGACAGGGGCAGTCCTACAGGTTGCTAGGGGTTTACACAGAGCACTGGGGACTGTGAAACTTTCTGAGAGGTTGAGTATAATCCACCCTCCAGCTGCTGGCCACATTCTCAGTTATAAGAGCTACTGAAGTGAAGGCTTGGGGCCTCTCAACCTACAGGAGCAAGAGGACTCTCAGGTCAGAGAAACAGCACCTTCTCAGGCAAAATAGCTCCCCTGGCAGCCCAATCTTTGTTTGTCCCACCAGCACACAGCACAGCAGAACAATTGCTGGGCACTGCCCCTGCTGAGAACAGCTCCGGGAGCTCAGAGCACTAGGCATGAAGGCTTTGCAACACTGTTGGGAGATGAGGGTTTAGAAGGCTCTCCATCCTCCACCCACTATGCTGTTTTCTTGCAAAGCTCAGCTAAGAGCAGAAGCTTCTGAAGGGGTCTGAGGTCAGATTGCAGCCTGCACAGGTCTCAGGGATCGATGATACTTCTGTGGTCACTCTTGTCCCCTGTGATGCATCCAGAACCAAACTGTACCAACCCTGAAGGGGCCCACACATGGTGGACACAATGCCGATGTGGGTTTGAGATGAGGTTTGACTTACAATAATGACTTTATTTTAACATATTTAATTACAGAACATAAAATAGCTGGGGGGTGGGCCCCAGCCTTGCCCCACCCTGAGGCTACCAGGAGGAGGCCTCCCTGATGACCCTCTTTTGGGGTCTTCCTATGGCAGGGTCCTATTGCTTTACCAGGGAAGGAGCCATGCAGGTGAGGGGGCAAGACCTCCTCTCGGCCCCACCCCTACCCAGGCTGGCCTTCCTTCAAATGCCCAGGCTGTGCCCTACCCCCAGTCTCAACTCCTTCCTCTGACCAGGAGCCGGTTGTCTGCTGCCCCACGCTGCCCCCACCCCCTCTGCAACCTAAAGGGGAATAAATACAAACTTTACAAAGTAAAAGGGGGTCCAACGTTGCCCTGGGGCGGGGCAGCAGGCCGAAGGCAGGGCCATCCAGCTGGGCAAGCCCTGGTTTACTGCTGTAGACAGCCTCACATCATTCCTAGCTGCAGCAGCGTGTTGGCGTATGCCATGGGCTTGACATTGGGGTGAGGCTGCAGCAGGGACAGGAGAGAGACAGTCAGAGGACTTGCCCCCACACAGCACCCACCCCGGCTGTGCCCTGTCCCAGGTCACTCACCACTGCTGTGAATTGGTGGAACTGGGGCCGCAGGTCGGAGCCCTGGAGGTGGATGTATGAGGCTTTGTTTCCCATCTGGTCACTGTAGGGACAGGAGCAGAGGGGCTTGTGTGGTTGGGGCTGGAGGTTTTGAGAAGGTGGGAAACAGAGGGAGGGAGGGAGAGAGGTCTGAGACAGGAAGGGGATGGGGCGAAGGGGAGAGAAGAGGGAGACACACTTGCCATGGAGAGATGGTGGTGCCAAAGAAAGCACATTGAAGGGCTGGAGGAAAGCCACAGAAAGGTGGGGGAAGCAGAGGCAGGAAGAGGCAGCAGAGAGCCTGGAGACCTGACCTCATACTACCCTAGCACTAGAGGTACAGTACAGGGACAGAGTGACATGACACCATCATGTCACAGCCTACCCAGGAACCCTGGCTTCCTCTATAGATACTGAGAGGAGAGAGCAGACTTGGATGAAAAGGCCTTGTTCCAAGGGAAGACCTAACACCTGGGGTTGGGGAGCAGCAGAAGGCCCACAGGTGTTCATTATACTACCATGTATCCACTCTTAGGTGTCCTTCCTACGGTGGAAGTTTCCCGCCATGAAAGTTAAAGCTAAAACCTGCCATGGTGGTTCATGACTGCGATCCCACTACTGGGGAGGCCAAGACAATAAATATGCTGTTAGTTTGACACCAGACTGGACTAGAGTTTAAGACCCAGTCTCAAAAGCCATACATTCATAATCCACACAGAATAAACCCTGTGGCTTGGGCAAAGAGTGGGAGGGGTAGACGTACCAATAGTTGGGGGCAGAGAAGACGGTGACACAGCGGCCACCATGGGCCACCTCATAGCCCTCGGCTTTGACTTCATGGCTGCGGATGATGTAATCCAGTTGATTCTCCTCCAGGAAGGCCTTGGTGACATCAGGCCCAAACTGGCAACTCACACCACGCTTGCTGACGGAGCGCCCGTTCTGGTAGGAGCAAGGGAACAGGAGACTCTGGGTAAATAAGGGCCTGGCTCCACCCCATCTCAGTCCAAACCCACAGCCAGACACCCAGCTCACCTGTGGCTGGGGATCTGACCACAGCAGGTCACACATGGGACCTATGGGAGAAGGGAAGAGTGTCAGAAACTTGCCGTCTCCCAAGCTTCATCAGACAAGTGGTGGGACAGTACAGCTTGGTGGGAAGAGTGGTGGGGCCTCACAGGGGTGTGTTAAGCTGGGCCCAGTTTTCCTGTATCTCTCAATCGATCCATTATAAGCCTGCTGCTGGATAGAACTTTTACCACTCCAATTTAGAGTAGGCTCTCTTGTCCAAAGCCTTCTGTGGCTCTCCACTGCCCCAACAGCAAATCCCATGTTCCTACCAAGGTCTGAAGCTCTCAGGATGTGGCATCAGGCCTTATGTCTAGCAGGAACCTCTGAGAGCCAGCTCTAGTCACCCCACCCCATCAGTCCCTGCTGTTCCCTGAATTGGCCACACAACTGACTCTCTAGTGTCAGCTCAAATGTCACCACCCCAGAGTTCACTTCACCCACATCATCCACGTCCTCAATGACACAGTCTCTGGGACTTTAACAGGTGCCTTAATTCCTCATTCTGGGGTGAGGGAAGTCAATGAATAAACAACAAGTGTGTGTCAAAGACTCCTCTCTGCCTGGGCCCACTCACCTGAGTCTGGGGGCTGCCGATTCCGCTCAATCTTCCGGATATCATCCAGAGTGACACCATCTTCACTGAACAGGCCTCCATGCATGATCTAGGGGAAGCACGTGCCCCTGTGAGGGAAGGAGCCCCCTCCCCCCTCCCCCCCAGCAGCACATTGCCTGCATGGTGTGAGAAGCCCCGAGATTCCTCACCAGCACTTTGCCATTGATACACTGTGCCAGCGGAAGCCACTCGAACACCTCACTGAAGAGCTCATACATCTGGGCTGTGTACTTGGCTTTCACCTCGCCCTCGAACCCATAGATCTGGTTCATGTTGTCTGTCTCGTGGTTGCCTGGCCATAACAGAGGGACAGGAGAGGGCCCTCAGCCTCCAGTTTATTTATTATATACCTACCTGGTAATCTCAGGTACAGATCTGGGAACAAGATGGCATTGCTCAATGATAGCAGGCTGGCACTGAACCTTGATAATGAGTGCCCAGCTTGTTACTCGGCTGGACCTCTGTGCTTGGATTAGTGGCACAGGCACAGGGGGCTTTTTACACTGCTGTGTGTGAACTAGAAAATGGCACCTTTCATCCTTGACCCTTTTGTCTGGCACCTGCCAGCAAAGGGCACAGTGAATGCCCACACTGAGCTGCCTACGGCAAGTGCTGCACCTCTTGTGGTGCTGCTGGGGCAGTGCACACTCGTTCAACCTTACATGGTGGCCCTGTGCACAAGCTTGCTGAATTTACCAAGTGCATGGCTATACTACTCTACGCTTTACAGATGAAGACAGAAGCCTGGGGGAGAAAGTGAAACCCTCCTCACCTCGAAGAAGATGAAAATGATCTGGATACAGGAGCTTAAAGCCAAAGAGGGTGAGGATCACTTCAACGGAGAAGGAACCACGGTCCACAAAGTCGCCATTAAATATCTTTCTTGTTAAGGAAACTGTGGTTGAGGTGGAAGACGGGCCAGGAGGGCAGTCAGTCCTGTCCCCTTAGCTCCAAGGCTCCTGTCAGTATCTCCAAAGGGGGTGTACCCCTGGCCTGTCTTTGAACTGAAGCTCCCCAGGATGGCCCCAAGGACACAACCTCACCTGTCTTGGGAAGCCAATGGCAGAGCAAAGGCAGCCAGCTGTTCCCCAAGAGCAGTTTTCAAACTACAGGGGACAGGTCCTACCTCCCAAAAGTACACAACCTAGGAACCCTACAGAGAAACTATCCATGTCAAGCATGTGAGTAAAGGCTGGGAATGTGGCTCAGTGAATGGAGAGGATGCTGAACACAACAAAGCCTTGGGTTTCATGTCCAGCACTGCATAAACTGGGTGTGGTGGCCCATGTCTACAATCCCGGCATGAGGGAGATGGGAAGCCAGAAGCTCAAGACCAGCAGGAAAGTCCCAAACAAAACAAAAACCCAGAGGCAAAATAGCACCCTGTTCACCATTCCCCAAGAACCCTGTGAGGAAGATCCTATTATCCCATGGTACAGATGAAGGAGAGATGGCCTGCTGGGTGGAAGGGCTGGGTGGACAGGTGTGCAGGTAAGTGCTGCCTGTGTGGGACCTTGTAGCAGGTAAGAGAGAAGCGGGGTGGGGCCTACAGGCGACTTGGTATCAGTAAGATGAGGTCCCTATGTTCTTTCCTGGCAGGGCAGGCCCCCATGTCCACATGGGATAGGGCTGAGGATACATAGGGGTTGGTCTCGGAGGGTAAACCGTTGAGCTCAAATATGTTGAGGAGGTCATAGAACTGTCCATGGGTGTCCCCACACACTGTAATCTTCTCTGTCTGAAAGAAAAGAGGCCACCGGAGAGGGAGGGGCCCAGAGAGAGATGTGGGGAGGGGGGCAGAGGGGAATGAGGGGTGAGAGGTCACAACAGACCAAGAAAATCCATGCACGACACAATGGTAGGGGACACAGCAATGAGGAAGGCAGGCAAGTGGAAGGGGTGTCAGGTACAGAGAGGAGGGAGGGATGCTCGCCCTGCCGTGACCACATGCACCCCTCCACCCTGCACCCACAGGGTGCTCGCCCTGCCGTGACCCCTGCACCCACAGCCCAAGGCGCACCTCTTTCAGCGTCGTCTCCACCAGCGTGCTCAGCTTGCAGAGGACTTCTTTCACCTGTACTAGGATCTGGAGGACAGGGCAGACTGTAGGTGTGACTGGCTGCGGTGGGAGTACAAGCTGCTACCTTTCAGAGGCCCACAGAAAGCCTCAGCTGCCCTGGAGCTACTGGGTGCTACCCAGGGTTAAGAGAGGTGGCCCTCAAGTGGTGATCTGATCTGGCCTATGTGTCATTTAATCATCACAATTAGGGGCTTAAGACATGGCTCAGCAGTTAAGAGCATTGCCTGCTCTTCCAAAAGACCAGGGTTTGATTTCTAGCATTCACAACCCTGTACATCTTCAGTCACAAAGGACCCAGTACCCTTTTCTGGCCTTCACAGGCACTGCACACATACAGTGTACAAATATATACACAGGCAAATAATCTAAACATCATCAACATCATTCTCATGCAGTCCCAGCATTGAGGAAGCAGAAACAGGCAGCTCTCCAAAGCCTGTGGGGAGCCAGCCCACATGAATGGTGAGCTTCCAGCTGAGTCAGACCCTGTCGTCTGCCTTCCCCTGGCACCTGCAGGTGTGTATAGGAGTGGATGGATATATACATATAAAGAGCTAGCCTGCACACATGTAAATGCCATGGTGATAAAGGTCCTTAAAATATGAGCTTTTCTAAGTGCAGAGAAGGGTGGAGAACCTTTAGTCCTACAGTTTGGCATTCTGAAAACCTGCTGAAGTGGGTGTGTTGGGACACACCTGTAATTCTGGCAGGTTATGGCCAGTCTAAGGTATATATACTGTTCTGTTGTTTTGATTTTTCAGACAGGGTCTCACTTACAATGTATCTCTGGCTGGTCTATGTAGACCAGGCTGGCCTTGAACTCAGAGTTACATCTGCCTCTGCCTCCCAAGGGCTGGGATCAAAGGTATGCGCCACCATGCTCCACACAACCTGGGATGTATAATAAGACCTTGTCCCAAAAACTACCTCAATTACCTTAAACATATTTTGGGGACTTCAGGAGAAATGAAAACACCAGGAAATCTGTTGGTACAACTTGCTCATTTTGAACATAACCTTGAGAAAAGTCAAGTGTGTCGATCTGTGTTTTAGGTTTTATGGACAGCCTCTGGGCTATCTACAATAGTGAGCACTCAACAGTGTCCCATCAGGGAGACAAGGGAGCGCACCACAACCCTGCAAGGGGATGCCTTTGCTTTAGGATACATGTTATGATGGTTACAACTGATACTCAAATGTTCCTGGAAAAGCAAGGAATGGAGTCCCCACACCTGTGTAAAGTATGTGGCTGTTAACTGCTCATCTTCCAACTTCCTTGTAGGTTTAACCATTTAAAAAAATAAAACTTGGGGAAGAAGATGAAATGTCATAAAAACCCAGGGGGCAGCCACTCTGGTCAAGCAAGAAAGCTGCAAAGGACTCTTGCTGCTCTAAGGATAGGGACAAATCAAACAGCCAACATCACACTCAGAGAAAACCAACAAATCCACCCAGAGAGCCACAGTACAAAATCCTGGAGGGCTGGAGAGATGGCTCAGTGGTTAAGAGCACTGACTGCTCTTCCAGAGGTCCTGAGTTCAAATCCCAGCAATCACATGGTGGCTCAAAATCATCTGTAATGGGATCCGATGTCCTCTTCTGGTGTGTCTGAAGACAGTGACAGTGTACTCACATATATAAAATAAATAAATTAAAAAAAAAAAATCCTGAAGGAATCACATCACAGAGTGACAAGCAGCCCCTCCATGGGACAGTGGGGTTATGACTGCCCAGGCTAGTGGCATGGAAAGTGGCTCCTGTTAGGGCTAAGCACCAGGGGAAGGCAGTGACTACTGCAGGCTGTGACCTCCTCACAGGAGAGGCAACACGTATGGCTAGTTCTGTCATAGAAATGACTTCTATTATCTGAGACCTGGCTAGTTCTGTCATAGAAATGACTTCTATTATCTGAGACCTGTCCTGACCATGCACGTCCTCTTATTTTTGTCCCCAACTTAAGCCAACCATGCTCTTCAAGAATTCCTCTCTCTTATGCTTCCTGAAGGTCTCACTTCTGAGCCTGGGCAGTCTTCTAAACTCTGCTGGACACCCTAAGTGCTGTGGTATTCGATGAGGACAGTGTAGCCCTCAGCATGGTGCCCAGCACACAGATCTGTCCTAGGAGGGCTGGCAGTGGCAGGCCCATTCCCCGGTCCTAGGTGTGTGTGGCACAGGAGTATGTGTTACCTGGTAGGCGCACTTCCGGTGCAGTTTCTTCTGATCCTTGTACCACTGCATGAGGTCTTTCATGAAGGTGATTGTCACTTTGCCGTCCTCAAGCTTGGGCCCGCTGTATTCATCTTCAATGGCTGGTGTATGGATAAGAGGTTTAGTTAGGGGCTTCAGCCGTGGAGGGACAGGAAGGGGACCTGGTCCCCAGGGATGGGGTAAGAAATTGTGTAATGAAGTTTCCCGTGGTACTGTGGTGCTCCTGGATCTTAGGATCAGCCCACAACTCCTGCAATCCCTGGACTCTGGCACTTAGGGTGTCCAGCAGAGTTTAGAAGACTGCCCAGGCTCAGAAGTGAGACCTTCAGGAAGCATAAGAGAGAGGAATTCTTGAAGAGCATGGTTGGCTTAAGTTGGGGACAAGAATAAGTCTGAGAGATGCCACTAAAAACATCAAGCAAATGAGCAAGAACAACAGACAAGGAAGGAAGGGTTCACCACAGGAAGGGAGCCAGACTTAGGGTTATTAAGACACAAGGGTACTGGTACATGCATGGAATCCTAAAACTTGGAAGGCTGAGGCAGGAGGATCTTGAGTTTGAGAGCTTCTTGAGCTTTACAGACAGAAAAGATGAATAAAGAAAACGAAGGGGAGGGAATAAGAGGTTATGGTGAGAAATCTGGTCAGACATTGCTTGGATCAGCAGACATACTAATAATACAAAAATAACAAGAATTGAGATTTTAGAAATAAAGTGTAGGTCCTTTGGCTCACTGACCCCAGCCTATCCCTGAGACTACAAGCAGCAGATCAAAGGGCTAGAGGGGATAGAAAAATTCTCAGGACCCCTTGATATGCACTGTGGTGTCTAAACAATATAAGAGTTGGAATGGAGATATGGCTCTGCAGTTAAGAGCACTTGTTGCTTTTGCAGAGGTCCCAGGCTCAATTCTAAGCATCCACATAGTGGCTCAAACTACCTGTAAGTCCAAGCCCAGAGGATCAATACCCTCCTCTGGTCTCTGAGGGCACCAGGCACACAAGTGATATACAGATATATATACACACAAGCAAAATACCCATACACATTGGAATAAAATTAATAAAAGGCTTCGAAAACTGGCAGGGCTACAAGTTGGAGGGGTAACAGGTGTCTTATAGGTTCACAGGAGCTGATGTATCTGAACACACATGAGGGACAGACCCCTTCCACCTGGCTGTATTGAGGGATGAACAGTGTATTGCACTAGGCTGCGGAGTCCCCTTCCCGGCAGGGCTAAGTGAATATGTAAAACTGGAACTGAGCATGCTGCTGGAGCCACCCAAACCCACATCATGTGTGGCAGGGATGGAAGGGCTGGCCTGGGCACATTTCTCTGTAGCAGTCCCAGGCACAGCCTTGACTGGGGCTTGGGCCACAGCAATTCAATGTGGGGGTTTTCTCTTGCTCTTTCTACTTTGCTGTAGAACACTGACTGACTGAAGCTGTCCCTGTGCTGAAGGGCACAGCCTGAGACTCCATGATGTCTAGGTAAGTCATTTGAGGGACAATCCTCTTAAGCATCTCACATGGTACCTGGGAAAGAAGGGAGGAACCCTCAGGAGAAGGGTACCCCTCTTCAAGGCTGACTCTAAGAAGCTGGGTATTGACTGGGGAACAGCTTGGCTAAGCAGTATAGCCAACTGGATGGTGTTGAGACCCCTGTCTGTGCCTAAATAGAGTCAGGAAGGAGGGCAATGCAAATCGGCCTGGTAAAGGGATGTGTGCTTGGAGCATAGACCTAGGTAGGTTGAAGAAGCTCACTAAAGCAGGAATGGTCAATGGCCATCAGGAGTCTCTAGGTACCCCCGGTACACATGCTAGAAGGCCAAGGCTGAGGAAATGAATGGCCATGGGAGCTGCAGCACTGCAGAGAGCCAAGTCTAGACACGTCCGTCCCCTCAGGGACAGCTTGACTGCTGGTCGCTATGGGATAGTCCTGTGGGTGAACTCCCTGAAGAGCTGGTGAGTCAGGGTGATGCTGGTGGCCTCAGTGGACTACAAATGGGTTGTGACAAGACTCAACACTGATACTGCCTCCAGAGATTGCTCAACATTTGACCATGGCAGGGAAGCATGCTCCTCAGAGCCAGTTCACCAGACAAGAGGAACAAGCACCCAAAGAACTGGCTGGCTAAGATGAGGGGAGATACCGGGCATGACTCAGCTCTGTGAGCCCAGCACTTGGGAAGCTGAGGCAAGAGGACCACCATGAGTTTGAGGCCAGCTGAGACTAGAATGAAATCCTTTATGTCCCTGCCCCAATACACAGAAACCCTGGACTTGCACACCTGAGAAAATCTAAAGGGGCGTGTGCTCGGATCCACCTGTCATCTGGAATACAGGTTAGAGAGGACACAGCTCTTGTCAAGAGAGACAGACGCCACAATGACCCCACTGTTGTTTCTTCTTCCCATCTCAGCACCCCTTCTCCCCTTCCAATTGTGAAGCACTGTCACAGAGTGCTGGAACCTAGGGGAGTCTTAGGCATGGCACTATAAACCTTAGGCCTGAATTCTTCGAGGCCTGATGGAGGCAGGTGATGTCCACACCCCATCAGGCAAAATCAAGGGTGACAGTGAATAATAAGGCTGCCTCACTCATAAGACATAGTGGGGAAATGGAACCAACATGTTTGGTACTACGCACCAAGCCTAACTAGAAGAAAATGGGCCAGGGTAGGGCACCAGTTAGGATGTGACAAAGGAGAAACCCTGACACCCCGAGCTTAGTCATAAGGGTTCCCACTCTTATGATTAAGATGGAGGGGGAGGACTGGGATAGAGAGGACTGGGATAGAGAGGACTGGGATGGAGAGGACTGGGATGGAGGGGGAGGACTAGATGGAGAGGGAGGACTAGGATAGAGAAGGAGGACGGATGGAGAAGGCTAAGGAAGACAGCAGTTGTATGTAGGTGACACCTACATTCTCAGATGTACTCTGAAACCTTGCCTTTACCCAGCAAGGGCAAGGCAAGCCCTTGAGCGTGTAGGGTACACAGCCAGGCCTACTTACTCATGCTTTCAATGTCCAGAGAGTCCACGACAGAGCGTCTGTGCTCGTCGCCTGCAATGGCCCTCTCAAAGGCCTTCTGCTTCACAATCTTGCTGCACTCCTGGTACTTCATCTTGGCATCCTTGTCATTAGGCTTCACCTTCACCACCTGGCCAGGAAGAGGGAGGGAGTAGGTGTCACTCTCTGGAGGAACAGCCACCTATCCCAGAAGAGCCACCAGGGGCACTGTGATCTCACTGGCCGACACTGCCCAGGGCTGAGTCAGACCACCCAGGGCTACCACATCTAGCAGGGCCACCCAGAACTCAGTTTTATATCCCCACACCAAGCATAGCAGAGCTGCCCCACAAGGTGGCTTTAGAGAGAGACCAGGGCTTTAACCCGAGCAGGTGCTCTCACTAAACAACTCTGACCCTGTTAAAACCAAACAGGTGTCCAGCTGAACACACAGGTCTCAGGTTCCCAGTGCAGCTGGTGGGTGAGGCCAGAGTCTTAGAACAGCCTGGACTCTTTACACCTTAGTGCTCCAGTCTAGTAAGTGGGGGCCTGCTGGAAGGAGACTGAGGACTTGGTATACATGACAGCAGTCAGTGGCTTGCTTTCCCTGGGGCTTTTTTGGGAGGCTGGGGCTCCAATGTTCCTGTTTCCTCTGGTAATGGGGACAGGAGACACAGCTCAAGTCCCAGCTTAGCTAGTGATGATAATGGGGGAGCCTGGGTTATCTCAGCTGGCCCCAGTTTCTCCTCTTGGAGGGGACACTGGCAACAGAGTCACCTCCGAGAACTGTAAGAGTAAATTTGGGACTACTTCTAAAATATCCAATAGTCAGTTGTGAGTGCTTGGCTTTGGGCCACAGTAGAAGAGCCCTGCCTGCTTCCTGCAAACCCGAATCCCAGGAGCTCAGAAGACAAAGCAGGGCCTGGTGGTGCATGTCTGCAGTCTCAGCACTTGGGAAATGGAAGCAGGAGAACTGTGAACACTAGGCTAGTCTGGACTATAGGGTGAGACCCTGGGCAGCAGACTTCTCTGAGCCTCTGCTTGATTGCCATAACTGTAACTGAATCTGCCTGATATTCTGATGTTTAATTGATTCCTCTGAGATTGAAACATTCCATCCTACAGGGAAAGTCTTTAAGCAGAGAGGTAAACAATTCAAAATAGCTTTCAGGAAATCCCTGAAACTGACTGGATTCATAAGCCTTTCCCTGCCAGAGTAAACAATGAAGACTGTGAGGGGTAGCAAAGCTACAAAGAGGACCAAGACCAAACCTAGAAGAAGCAGAAACTAGCTGAGGTGCTTGGAAGATGTTTAGACCAACTGAGTCACGTGGAGGACACTCTCCAACACGCTGACCTGCCTGTATGCTGTGCAGTGTATTCCAGGCTCTCAGGTTAGGGAGCTGTCATCCAGGCTAGAGTAGGCTTTGGTGATATGACTTGACTGAGTCATTTCTGCTTCTACTGTAAGTAACCCCAATAAAACCTACTGCTTCTCCATGCTGGGCTTTGGTGGTATCTGTACTTTGGTCTGTTGTGGGTTCCAAGTACACGTGTGTGTTGCATTGTCCCCCTCTCCTGACTCACCTGCTGACCTACACAGCCACCCTAAGATTGGGTTCCCCACAGCTTCTGTGCTATTAGATAGAGAAGAAAGTCCTAGGGTTGGTCCTCAGAATGCTCCCCCACTCCCAAAGCTAGCTGGCTGAGTGAGTCAGAGCCTGGGCAAAGACAACCGCTACTCCCTGCAGGTGCTTGGCCAGCAGCAGGATAGGCAAGCCTAGGCTGGGCCATCTGCCAGACAGCTCTACGGGGGTGTGGGTGTGGTATCAAGCTCCAGGGTTGCCAGCTTTAGGCAGCCCCTGGAGCCCTTCCCAGGGAGAGGCAGGGAGGCTAGGCTCTCTCTACTTCCCAGGATAAAGTCCACATGGCTCCAGGCCTGGCCCTCAAGCCCCACCCTATCTTTTTCTGTAGCCTGGTACTGCCTCTCACGGGTCCCCAGGATGCCAACTATCTATAACTGAGGCCTTTTGGTCATGCTGCCTTTGCCCACACGTTTCATTGTTCAATCCAACGTCCTTTCTGCTCCTCTCCCCAGGAAGGCCCAACGTGAGGGACAGAGCTGTGTCCTCAGAAGAGAATGAATGCCTCCTAAAGGAAGAAAGGGTAAAGCAATTCCTAGGAGATGTATGTGTCTTTAGGTAGGCTGCAAACTAAGGAGAAAGATGGAGCTGGGTGCTGCCACCATGGTGACCCCTACTCACTGGATCCTCTGTACAGCTTTATGGGGTGGCCAGCACAATCCCCACTAGACAGAGCGGTAAAGTTATGAACCCAAAAGCCAGGGTTCTGTGCATTCCTGGATGCCAACACTCATGTGCGGCAGTGCTTCCCTCCTGCCCGCATCTCTCCTCATCCCCAGGACAGAGGCAGAGCTAAAAGTTCTCCAGGTTCTGGGTTCTTGCCTTATAGGACACGTGTCCTGCTCACTCAGGACCCCCTGGGTTCCTAGAAAATAGGGGGATCAGTGCTAGCACCCCATAGAAGGTTGGTCTGAGATTTTACTGCTGGGCCCCACCCTTGACTCAGCTGCAGCACTCTCAATTCCAAGGCCTACTATACTAGTGTTGATGAATACTACTAGGTCTGACTGACAGAAAGATGGCCCTATCAAGTGCCTCTTCTGGGGAAGGGTATTTGTTTCTCACTACAGGGCTCTTCAGAGGCCCATTGCATCAGAATTTAGTGCCAGCACCAAACACTTCGCTCCCTTTTGTTTGAGTCAGGGCCTCACAATGAAGCCCAGGCAGGCCTGGGGCTTACTGTGCCTTGCTAGACTATAACTCCTCACGAGTTCTGGGATTAAAGGCATGCACCATACCTGGCCCAGAGACATGTTTTAAAAAGTGGCATCTGAAGCCAGGTACAGTGATGTGTCCAATATTCCAGTGATTCTGGAAGCCCTGGCAGGAGAATGGCCTAGGAGTTCAAGGCCTGCCTAGGTAACATAGTGAGGCTCTCAAAATAAATAAATAAATAAATAAATAAATAAATAAATAAATAAATAAATAAATAGGGGCCAGAGAGATGGCTCAGCAGTAAAGACCACTGACTGCTCTTCTAGAGGTTCTGAGTTCAAATCCCAGCAACCACATGGTGGCTCACAACCATCTGTAATGGGATCCAATGCCCTCTTCTGGTGTGTCTGAAGACAGCTACAGTGTACTCATGTAAGAAAAGGAAAAGAAAAACAAGAAAAAGAAAAAACTCTATGTAGACTGCAACTGTGGCAGCGTTCTATGATATCCATATGGTTCATGCAGACACTTCATTGGGTGAAACTGGATCTGGGCAGGGTACACGTGATCTACTGCACTTTTGAAGAAATGAGATGTTTTTTAAAGATTTATTTATTTATTATATGTAAGTACACTTTAGCTGTCTTCAGACATCCCAGAAGAGAGCATCATATTTCATTATGGATGGTTGTGAGCCATCATGTGGTTGCTGGGATTTAAACTCACGACCTTCAGAAAGGCAGTCAGCACTCTTAACCGCTGAGCCACCTCTCCAGCCCAAAAATGAGATGTTTTTAAAAAATGGTATCTTTAGAGACAGAAGGTACAGCTCTGTGGCACATGCTTAATATTTGGGATGTAAATAGGATTGAGGTTGTGAGGTTAGGTCCCCTTGATACGATTAGGGGCTTTATAAAAACACAGAGATCAGCCGGGCGGTGGTGGCGCATGCCTTTAATCCCAGCACTTGGGAGGCAGAGGCAGGAGGATTTCTGAGTTCGAGGCCAGCCTAGTCTACAGAGTGAGTTCCAGGACAGCCAGAGCTATACAGAGAAACCCTGTCTCGAAAAACCAAAATCAAACCAAACCAAAACAAACAAAAAACCCCACAGAGATCAGAATGGGAGTGTGGCTCAGTGGTAGAGCCTCTGCTTAGAATCCCCCAGTGAGGGGCTGGGGGCGTGGCTCAGCTGTAAAATGCTTTCATAGCCCCCAGTTTCATCCTTACCATTAAAAAAATTACAACACATAGCATTGTCAGCTGTCAGGGTTCACTGGTAGTCACTACTATAAGCCCTGGGACATGTGTTTGGGAACTTGGATCCACTGGGATTGCAGAGGCCGTTCAGGGCATACATCCTCCATCATGACACTCGCAGCAGACCTAAGGCAGTTCCACTAACAGCTGCATGGCTCTGTTGGCAACAAGAACTGCATTCCCTCCACCTGGGAGCAATTCAGACCATCAGAGCACTTTACCATTCAGGCCTGCTGTGAGTGCCAAACAAAGTGCTCCCATTTATCAGAACTGGTGTAAGGGATATAAACCAGCAAGAACCAACATAGATTTGGCCCAAAGGGGCCAGATAGTGCATCACACAGCAGAGAAAAGCCAGGCTTCCAGCTGGTAGCCCGTAAGTGGCAGCCTTACACAACATACCCTTTTTCTAGTAAGTGAATCTACCAGGACATATGAGTGCCAGCAGTATGTATCAGGCGGGACACCATCAGTGCTACCTGCCCAGGGGCAAGGACAGTGCCAGGAACTTATGTGACACAGATGGCATGGTTAGGAGCCTGACTCTGGGAACAGACACTACCTCCTGGGGTTTCTGTGAGACAGTAGGAGAGAGACCTATCTTACCCCTGAACTTCAGTTTCCTCACTGTAAATCAGGGATCAGAGTGGATCCTGCTGTGCAGGGGACCCTGCTGATAAAATGACTGTCACAGCATGAAGGTTGCCAGCATGTGAGTGCTCAACTAAAGACCAAATGTGACTGTCCCCGTTTTGTCTGTATCACCCTATTAGGCACATCACAATGTATGTCTAAGAAACACAAAGGTAAAATGTATCATAACCCAAACAAAACGCACAGGGCTCTCAGGCAGGGTAGAGAGTACAGGATGACCCTCCCAGGTCTTGCCTGGGCTTGCATGGCTGACTTGTGTTCCAAATGCATAGGAAAAACCACAAGTAATCCCAACTGAGATGTGACCCAGGAAGGAGTGGGCCCACGTGCAAGGAGTAGGTGTGTGCAGGGGTGTAACATGGCCCCATGGTAAGGAAGACTAAGAATCCGAGGCATGGTCCCAAGTGGGAGAGCAAATAGAGACATGCCCAGGTTCTGTGCCTTTGCAATGCTCTGGCACCAGCATAAACTAGGGGCCAGAGGCCCACTTCACCATGGCCTAGCTTTGGAGGAAATCTGGAGGCCATGGCTGATGCAGAATGAAAGGCAGGCCTTCTCCAAATGCATCTACTCACTCAACCCTCACAATGACACTTCAAGGTAGGCCTATGTGTTCCCTTGTTTGCAGGAGAGGCCTGAGGTGTCTGAAGACACACATACACTCAGGTCTGAGCTGAGCTGGCCACTAACCTAGACATCCAGAACTTGAAGCTGGTGCCTGAACACTCTGTGCCTATGGCTGTACACCTGACTCTAGCCCAAGGGAAGAAATATGCTAGTGGCAGTGCACAGCATCTATGCTCATGCATGCACACATGGTACACACAGTGTTTTATAGAATAAGCTGTCTTTCCTCCTGCTGAAGATAGAGTGCTGGTCACACACAGTTTGGCTATGGAGCAGGGTTCCTCCCAGACTGACCTTGAAGGAGGTGTCTCCTTACTATACAGGAGATACATTGACACATGCATAATGCTCATAGCAGTGTTGAGCCCCCCATGTGCATACATATGAGGAAACCGAGGCTGAAACAGATAGGAGGAAGAGTCACGGGCTCATTTGCTTTAAGGCCACACACAGTTCCTGACCCCGAGGCCAGGGTCTGAGCACATCTTCCATGAACTCCAACATCTTTCAGGAGGATGTCTTGGGCTGGGAGCTGCCATAAGCCCCAGGCTTGGAGAACCCAGGCTTGTGCTAGGGCTTCACAGAGCTGATAATTTAGGTACTGGGTGTGGCTCAACCTCAAGCAGATTCTGCAAAGGGTTCTGGACTTTTCTCATTCACCATTGACCCACAAAGACTGGAGTCTAGCTCAGATGCAGCGTATTCGTCATCTCCCAGCCTCAGAGAGAATGCAGTTAGACGCCAACCTCAGGAGTGCTTTAAAAGGACCCTATTCCTCATCCAAAGGAAAGATGTTCCTCTCAGCCCAGAGTAGCAGAGACCCTACACCAGTGCCACAGCTGCCCAGGAGGTAGCCACTGCTTATCACCATATTCCATATTAGACCATCAAGGGACAAGGGCAGGGAACAGGCTTTACTGCCCCTGTCCCTTTTGTCAGTCAGTTCCTTCATCCCTTCCCACTTCCGCCCTTTGCTAAGCCTTCATTTGGTTTGATCCTAGGCCAGGCTGAGCGACCAGCTCTCTCCTGCTGCAGACATGGCTCCTCAGCTCTCTTGGGGCCCTGTGCATATGACAGAAGGGGCTACGTACAGCAAAGTAAGCAGTGGTCCATTCTGTACTTAGAGTCCCCTGAGCAGACAGCTGACTGTCTAGAGAAGAGATACAGTCAGGGGCCACACTGGATCCAATGCCAGCACTGACATGTATCAACTGTAGCCTCAGCCTCCTCACCTGTATGCCAGGGCAATCTCATCCCCTCTCTGGGTGGCCAGTGTGACTCGGCCAGCTAGTCTCTGTGAGGGGGCAAGTGGATACTCTGGTAGTCCCTACTAGTCATCAAGGTTGCCACAGCACATCACCTGGAGATAGTGGGGGATGAGGAACTGTTCTCTGGGTCCCTTCTCTCACCTCCACAGGGGAGCATGTCCCTGGGGGCTGCCCCTCTAATGTATTGCCCTGCTCTATATTCTTGGAAGCACTACTCTGCACCTACAGTCATTTTGCTTGCCTTCTCAGTGACGTGGGACTCCCACCTGCTCCAGAATCTCCAGCTGTCAATGGCCCGTGCAGTCTCTGTTAATAACTGCTATCGTTACTAAGCACCTTCACTAAAAACAGCCAATGCAGTCACAAGGCTAAGCTAGTATTGACCACAGACTATGTGCCCGTGCTGCTCCAAGCACGCACACAGCAGAAACTCTCCTACAATCACTAAGGCTGGGCCAGTTTTCAACATACAGAGGTACACAGAGAGGCCAGGTGACTTGCCCAGGGACACAGAGCACATGATGGTCAAGATGTAGAACAGGAAATGGCTAGAGGCCTCATGGCCATTACCTGGATGAGCCCTTGTATAGAGGAGACACAGAATGGCTTCTCCCCACCTCTGGTGCCACCCCTCCACATCAACCTGGCTAGGGTGCCGGGAGCTGGCCCATGCCCAAGGCCCGGCTCACCGTCTCGTAGTCACGCAGGGCAGCCCGGAACTTGCCCAGTGCCATGTTGCTGGCCGCCCGGCGGTAGTAGCCTTTGATGTACTTCTTGTCAAGCTCGATGGCCCGTGTAGCATCGCCCAGTGCATAGCCATAGCACTCAGTGCGCAGGTAGGCCAGGCTGCGGTTGCCATAGTAGATGGCGTTGTTGGGGTTCAACTCGATGGCCTGACTGTAGAACTTGATAGCGTTCTCGTAGTCCTTGGCTGTGGAGGAGGAGAAGAGGCATGAAGCTCTATGCTGCAGGCAAGAATCCACCCTAGGCTGGGATCCTTCTTACAGAGCGGGAGACCGGGAGTCAGCATGGAAATCTGTCCCAGGTGTCTGACCACAGCCCAGGCCTTATGGCTCAGGACACAGTCTCTAGCACCTCAATTAATTCTACAGCCCAGCCCAGCAAGGCTCAGGCGTTCCCCAAGACTCCCCATGATCAGAGGGATGTGCCAGGGAGTGGTAGGGCTGTGATTTGAGCCAGGCAGATGTTCGAGGAAGGCAGACCAGTGGGGGGGTGGGAAGACCAAGAGGATAGAGGGAGGAAGCTCCTTAGGCTAAAGGAAGAGGTACAGCAGCTTCAGAGGACCAAGACAAGACCCACTCACTGTGTAGGAGGGCAGGAACTGGGGAGGGCAGAATACTATAGCAGGCCTAGACACTGGGGCTCTTAAGTGTGGAGAGGCAAGGGTAACTCCCAACCAAAGGCAGAAGGTCAGGCTTTATGTGAACCATGCCATAGCTGGGCCCTGAGTTCTCTCTCCATCAACCTGTGGGATCCTCCTGTCTCCTCAGCATAGTACCATCTGGTACTCACCTGATACAAGCCAGAGGGCTAGTTCAAGGTCAGAGTCCCAGTCTGTACTGGTAGAGGTATGTCTGACCCCTCCTCCCAAGGATTCATTAAACAAACCACAGAACCAAGGCCCCAACTGACTCCAAGACCCACCCAGGCTGGAGGACCATGTGCCAGGGCCACACAGCACCCTAGGACATATGTGCCTTCAAGCAACCTGAGAGAGAAAGCCACATTATCTTATCTCCAGATTGGGGAGGTGGGGATGGGGGCTCAAGTTCAGAGAAGGAAAGCCTGTGCTTGATGTCACATGTCAAGTGGCAGGTGGGGATTCCGAGCAGGCAGAAATGGCAGTGCCTCCATTCCCAACCCCTTTACTCCCACCACTGTGTGCCCTGGTGGGAACCTGGCACAGTGCAGGCTGAGATACTGGGAAAGTAGCCTGGCTCCGCTTCCTTTAGGCTGAGTATACTTGGAGGACTCTCTCTGTACTTGAGTTTCTCCTACCACTCAGCATGGAGGGGGTGGGTGTTCCTGACCCCACTTCCCTGCTCTGTAGGGCACTTGGAGTGACCTTCATGTTCTGTTTGCTGAACCCACACACAAGCTCCTGCCTTGATGGGGACACAGCCCTGCCCTCCAGGGATTGCTGGTCTTTCCAGGAGCGATATCTGACTCCAGATAACAGTGACAAGTGCTCAGGGCTCAGACAGCCCAGGGGCCTGAGTCAAGCCCTGGGGTAGAAATTCGAGCTTGAAGTAATAGGCTTCATAACTGGGGAAGGAAGGAAGTGGCCAAGGGAGAATAGAGGAAGGAAGAATGAAGGAAGGGGAAATGTAGACACTGAGACCAGAGGTGGAACAGCTGGTCCTAGGGGCACAGCTCAGCAGTCCTTCCTGGACTTCCATCATAAGATAGAAATGTCCCCTCTCAGGAAGCCCTATTTGACCTCTCCCAGCTTCCCAGTCCCAGCTCTGCCACTCTGGTGGTCTCCCAGGCCTGTGAACCTTAAGATGGCAGGACCTAGAACTTCCCAGAAGCCACTAAGGCAGAAAGACTAGCAGGCAGAGAAGCTTAGAAGAACCCTCCCTGGAATGTCAGTGCCTCTGAGGGCTTTGCAGTCCTGGCTGAGCTCCAGAGACTGCTGGTTAGTACTCCAACTAGTGAGGTGAGACTTCAAGTGGACGAGGGTGTGCAGCAGGCACTTACGTGCAAGTGGAGAGCTTCTCCCTAGAGCCTCAGACCCTCAGGCCATATGTCTGCACCTGAGAACCAGGATGGGCTCAGCCTCACCCACACCCGGAGGAGGGAAGAATACAGAGAATAGGAGGCCTCCACCAGGAAGGCATCTAACAGCTGTCACACTCAAGCCTGGGGCCATCCTTCATCTGCAGTAGTATCACCCTCTAGGTACAGTGGGGTTCAACTGTGTATCTCTGCTCACAAAGGAGACCCCTGAATCACGATGCAGTACTCCTCACCCTCAACTCTCAGACCACCAATACCCTTGGGTGAACACAGCCTTCTTCCTCAGGAAGGAGAAAGAGCAGAGGCTTGCTTCCGTTGGACTCTGACTGAGCTGGGGACTAGACTCTGTACCCAGAACCCGTACAGTGGGGTTGAGCTCACATGTTTGGGGGCTGGGGGGGGGTCTTCTGAGTCACTGAGATCCCCCTTTCCTCCCCACTGAGACCAAATGAGTCTGACATGGAGAGCTGAGCTGAGCACGTGGGGAGGAAGGGGATATCCGCCTTCTGCTCACACACTCTGACCCTGGGCAAGAAGTTTCACTCTGAGTTGGCTTCCTCTATAAACCAAAGTGGCTGCTCCCTGCCACCCCCAGTGCCCCAGGCAGGGCTCACCTCAGGAGTATCTGGCCACCACAGGGGTTCAATGAAAGCTAGCTGCAATTATTCTTTTTATTGGTATCCTTATAGTTGGAGCCTGGGGTTCTGTGCTTGCCACTGCCTGCCCACAGTAGCGGGAGGCCTGGATCTGGAAGGGTGCTCCCTCAAGCCAGCTCCAGGCCAGGCCCCTCTGGCTGCCTGCCCAGTCCTAGGTTCCTGAGATCCTGAATCTCAGGACCTGGGAGGTAGGGGTGTGGGTGAAGGGTCCCTCCTGATGGCTAACTCCTTTTCCCACTTGTCCTCAGCAGCAGTAGCCCAGTTTCTGATTGGTCTTCTCAGGACCCAATGAAAGATGGTCGTGCCTTCCAACCAATATATAGCTGGGCCTGGTCACCCGGTCCTGGCAGCCTTCAAGCTTCCAAACCTTGCAAGCTGGCATACCGTCCTGATAGTATCTCACACCCATTAACTTCCCTCCCTACTAGCAGCTCCACCCCGCCCTAAGCTCTGCCCTCCCCTGCAGAGTCCTATTCTGCCCTAGCCTGTATCTTGGCCTCCCAGCTTCCTGCTCCCAGTCTTTTAGAAGGCATGAATCTGGACTAGCTTTAGTTCTCCAAGGCCTCAGCTGACAGCTCAAGTCTCCTCCCACAGCCTGCTGTAACCTTGTCTGTAGCTGCATCCTAACCCTTCTACCACCTCCACTCCTGCTCCACTCACCTTTGGGCCTTAGCCACCTGCTCTCCTCCCAGTCTCCATGCAGCCAGCCTCAGTTCTTCCCACTAGCCTGGTCAAAGGCTCCAACCCGTCACCTCCCCCCCCCCCCAAGTCTTCACTCTCCAATCTGGCCTTTGAATCCAGTCTCTGAACAGCAGGGAACCAGTACCTGTACCCAAAGTAACTGGACAGCTCTCTTACAACTCCTCCATAGCTCCATGCCACCATTAGGATGATACCTATAAACCTGCTTGGCCCTCTAAGGCTCTAAACTCTGGCCTCACCTCTCTCCTTGCTATGTCTTCACAATCCTCCTGGCCCAGCTTTCAGAGAGCTGGGATGACAGGCATCCACCAGGTCTGGGCTTATCCCCATTGGGGGCCCACCTTTCCCTAGGACTCTAAATCCTCACTCTCCCCCACCTCCTCCAGACCTGTTACAGCTGGGTCTGTTTCTCTTTTGGACCATATCTGAAAAAGCATTCCTAGGGACCCCTACCTACTCCCTCTTGCCACCCGCCCCCAATTCTCCATCCCCCTTCAGAACCGAGACACTTGTGCCTGTTGGATTCCAACTCCTCACTTGCATTCACCAGCCAGGGTCCTCCGGGCTGGCAGCCTCTTTATCATCTTCAACTGTTCTGTTAACATCACTATGTCCATCTGGGAGCAAAACCTCTGATGGCCCGGGGCTAGGTGATCAGGCATAATAGGGCTTTCTTTCTGGAAGAACCTTGTTCTCTTAGCCTGTGGCACCCTTCCTGGTTTCTCTTCCGTCTCAGTCACTTCTCAGCAGCCCCTTCTCCATTATAAACATGAAAACTCCATTCTAGGTTCTCTCTAGATCCCACTTTTGGGTGACTTCATCCATTCCCAGGGCGCCTCCAACCATACACACCCAAAATTTTCTCCAGTCTAGACTAGCCCATCTACCTACTCAATGTTCTTTTTCAAGACAGCTGAGGAAACCCAAACTCACCTTTGTAATGATTTCACAGATTTTGCATGCTCTGGCCCCTTATCTTATATCAGTCTTCCTCTCATACCCCTGTTTGCTCAAGCTCCAACTAAGCCAATCTGTTTTCATTCATCCTTCACCCCAGGGCTTTTACACAAAATCAGTGGTCAGACTCACGTGTAAAAACTCCTCCCCAATTCTCCTTAAAAAAAAAAAAAAAGAAAGAAAAAGAAACCCTTTCTCCAGGCACTCCCGACCTCACCATCTAAAGGAGACTCTAAGCTGTATTTCCTATGTCGTCACCTTGACCCAAAGTGATCATCACAAGTTAGCCATTATTGCTTCTGCTTAAATCAGTCATGCGTTTCATTCATTGCTACAGCCTCAGAGCCAAGCACAGGCCGTGGCACATGACACTTAATACAAGTGTACTGAAAGAATGAATGAACGGAAACATGCCCTCCCACATGGCACTCTTAACCCAAGATCACCCTATTCGTTCCTGCTCCACCTCTACACCCTATTCCTTTCTTTGGATCATCCCAAGTCGCCTTCCAGTTTAATTATCTACCTCCATCCCCGTAATTCCTTTCTCTATTGGGCCTTCTCTCCTCAGTTGGTCACTCACCTCAGGCCTCCCCTCTCGGCAGCGCCATCACGGCCCTAAACACATGTCACTATTTGGTAGCGCCCTCTTCAGGTCTGACCACAATTTAGCACCTCTGTCCAGGTCTCACATTTGGTAGCACTCACATGTCGGCCCCCTGCTTGTCCCTATCGTTTAGCAGCGCCCGCCTCAGTCTCCCCAGTGAGTGGCTTCTGCTCGGTACTCCACTTCTCAGTAGCTCTCCCCCGTCTGTCGTCCATCCTGGGCCTCCTCCTCGCGCCGGGCTACTCCGTAGTCCTTGCCCGGCGCCCGGGCTGCCGCTCCGCGTTGCCATGGTTCCCCGCGGGGCCTGGCACCCCCACGGCCTGGGCCGCTGTCCACCCTCCCTCACCCCGTCCGGGCCGGACGCACCTTTGAAGTAGTCGTTGGCCTGTGTCTTGAGTTCCTCTGCACGCTTCAGAGTGCCTTCGGCCGGGGGTTCGTCCCGGGGGGGCTCAGCACACTCAGTCCGCTCGCCCTCCGCCATCGCCATGCCGCAAAGCGACCCCCACCCTGGCAACGGCCGCTCGCGGCACCAGGCCGAACCGTCGCGAAGGAGTGCCGAGTGACCGCCGCCGCTGCCGCACAAGTGTCGTAAAGCGCGGGCCCCAAAGGCACTCCTG
>NW_022196904.1:14695296-14715296 GCF_008632895.1 Mastomys coucha
CAGACGGTACTTGTAGAAGTAGCCAATCAGAAAGGAGAGAGGGGGCCTTATGGGTGGGGGCAGGCTCGGAGGGCGCCTGCTCCCAAAGTTGGCGAAGCTGCAAAAGTTTCTTGGATCTTGGAGATCTGGGCTTCCTTTAGGGTTGGTGATTGGGTTGCGATGCCTCCGGCGGGTGGGGCTGCTCTCAAGGCAGCACCCTGCCCAACCCGGAGCTTGCTCTGGAGCTGCCAATGACTCGTGTGACCTTGAACAAGTTTATATCCTGTTTCCCCATTGACCCTTCTGGAAAATGGGTAGTTTCTCAAGCAAACAAAAATAAAACTTGAACGTTGCAAGTCAAGGCTCTTTCTGAATTATTAACAGGACACCCCGATCTTCAAGTCTTGAGCAAGTCTCAGCTGTACCTTGTTTGTTCCGGGCCCAACAGCATCTTTATTATTTTATTTTATTTTTTATTTTGAGACAGGGTTTCATTATACAGCCATGGCTAGCCTGGAACTTGCTATGTAAACCAGACTGGCCTTGAACTCAGAGATCTAGCTGCCTCTGCCTCCCAAGTGTTGGGATTAAAGCTTTGCATCATCATGTCAGGTCCCAGAAAAATCTTTTAAAGGGCCATGAATGTAGCTCAGTTGGTAGAGTACTTGTCTAGCATGCTCCAGGTTTGAGTTCCATCCCCAGCACCATATAAATCAGGCTGAAAGGTGCACCTCTGTAACCTGAATGCTTGATAGGTGGAGGCAACAAATCAGAATTTCAGGTTCAAGGCCAGACTGGGATACCTGAGACCCTGTTACAAATAGAAACAACCACACCAAGGGGATCTCTTAAATGACACTCCTGTTGCTGCATGCCGTTCCTATGCCTGGATCACAGCTTCAGCCTCCTCTGATGCTTGCGTTCATCCTCCCTCCTCCAGTTTACCTTCCATATGGCAGTCAGAGGCATCTTGCTAGAACACTGTAAGACTGGCACCCGCCCCAGCCTTCCATGGCTCCCCAACTCCCTTAGGAGAAAACCCAAACTCTTTCTGAGAAGCCATGGCTAGTCTAGCCTCCAGTAACATCTCTAGACCCCACTGTGTATCTTCCTATTCTAGAGTCTTTTAAGTCCTCAGGCTAGACACTAACACTAAGTGCTTTAAGGCTGTGTATCAGCCTCACTCCTGCTCCACTCCTGACCACAACTAACAATCACTCTGGAAAATAGATATTGGTATACATGTCTGTCCATTTCACCTGTGTCCACAGGAATCAACATATTCCTGAAAAGTCAGATCGGAAGTCGGAATCCGAATCTAATTTCTAGGCACAGTTTCTATACCTGACTATACCTGTTGGTGCCAGTGGGATCATGCAGGAAGTGAATTTTCTTTTGATCTTTTTTTTTTTTTTTGAGGCAGTATCTGCTCTAATAAATTTGAACCCAGCTTGGATTGTTCCTGGAGCTACATACGTGACCCTGGGCAAGCCATCATACTATTATTTCCTCTGCAAGGAGGAGATAGTAATAGTGCCTGCCTACAAATGCAGAGGTTTAAGAGAAGCCTGGCTTGGTGGCTCACCCTTGTAATCCCAGCATTTGAGAGACTGAGGAGGAAGATTTATCCTGAGTTTTAGGCCAGCATGAGCCACAGAGTGAGTTCCAGGCCAGCTTGGGTTATAGAGTAAGAAGCTTGCTCTCTCTCTCTCTCTCTCTCTCTCTCTCTCTCTCTTTCTTCCTATCTCTTTCTCTCCTTTTCCCAGCTATAAAACCTAACCTAACCAAAACTTCATATGAGTTACAGTGCTTAACTGAGAGATTTAGCAGTACTCTTCATATAGAATACACTACAGGTAGCCTGAGTTCAACCGTGACTAAAGCTGGAATGAAGGGCCTTTCAGGGGGCGTAGGAAGACTTTAGATCTTGTCCACCTGGGGAGGCAAGAATGACTTCCTGGAGGAGTGCTGGGCCTGAGAGCTGATGTATTAGGCTTTGGTTTTTGTCAACAGGGTCCTATATAATCTCTGCTGGCCTTAAACTCAGTGTGTAGCTGAGGATTACCTTGAATTACCTTCAGCTAAGAAGTGCTGGCATTACAAGTTTGTGCCACTGAGCCCTGTCTTGTGTGGTACTGAGGATGGAAGTCAGGCTTTCATGTCCGCTAGGCAGTCACTTTATAAACTGAGGCACATCCTCAGGAAAGACATTTAAAACAGAAGGCACAGCACGTGCAACAACTTGAAAGTGGTTTTCTTGCCTGGGTTCCTGTGTGAGACACGGGATAGGGGTAGAAGAGTGACACGAACGGAGACGAAACAGAACAGATACACCCTCCCACGCTAGAATCTGCAGACTCAGTCTCCCACGCAGATTCTCTCTCTCTCTCTCTCTCTCTCTCTCTCTCTCTCTCCTCTCGGAATTACTGTGCTAAACAGTCCCACACACATATGCAGTATCACAACATCACACCGACATTAAAAAAGAAATCAAAGTGCACTGTGATCAGTCCTGGCTGGAGATGCAGATCAATCAGTAGAGTGATTAGCATGCACAAGCTCCCGTGTTCAGTCCCCAGGACCGAATAAAACAGGTGTGGTAAAGCATGCCTGTCACCCCAGCACTAGGGAGACAGGGATCAGGGGGACAGAAGGTCTCGGCTACACAGAGTTAACGATCGGCCATGGTTACATCAGATCCTGCATTAAACAAATGAACTCTAAACTCCATAGGCTACTGAGAAGCATCAGCAAGTAAAGATGCGGCCTTCAAGCCTGAAGACTTGAGAGTTCAATACTCAGGACCCTCATGGTGGAAGGCAAGAGTCAATCCTGCAAGTTGTCCTTTAATACACACACATATAGTATGCATGCATAACCCAAACTCATGCACACAAAACAAATAAAATGAAAAAATCACAATGTTTACATACAGGAAATCACAGAAAAATATCCAGAAATTAACATCGATGTGCAGAAGGAATCACACATCTTCCCACCACAGAAGTATAGTACAAAGACCCACAGGTTTACACAAAATAGCAACATCAACATACACAACACACACACACACACACACACACACACACACACACACACACACACACAGCATCAGAAAGTATTATGGAAGCCAAATGTAGTGGTAGTGGCACACCCCTGTTATACCAGCACATAAGAGGTGGAGGCAGGCTGATCAAAGTTAAAGGTCATCCTTGGCTACATAGTGAGTTTGAGGCTAGCCTGGTTTACAATAGGCTCTGTTTAATTTTCCATAAAAGAAAAAAAAAACAAACTGCCGGGCAGTGGTGGTGCACTTTTAATCCCAGCACTTGGGAGGCAGAGGCAGGCAGATTTCTGAGTTCAAGGCCAGCTTGGTCTACAGAGTGAGTTCCAGGACAGCCAGGGCTACACAGAGAAACACCGTCTTGAAAAACCAAAAACCAAAAAAACCAAAAAACCAAACCTAACCAAACAAAAAACCACCAACCCCCAAACAAACAAACAAACAAACAAACAAACAAACAAGGAATCCCAGCTACACAGTGTATCCACAACCTCCAAAGCAACCGCACAGATGAGTCAACACAGGTCTCTCTGGTGCCTACCAAGGCGAGGTCTTTATGGTAGTTTTGGAGACATTTGTGGGTTTCTGAGCTAAGCATGGCTGAGCTATGTCCTTCCCTTTCTCCTAGCCCAGGACAGTTTTTCCCATTAAGGGCCCACAACACCCATGAGGGGAGAGAGGATTTAGACCCTTTCTCCTGTAGCACCTGAACAGGCCACCTCTTGACAAGACAAACTGAGTAGTGCCTTCCAAAGAGGGGTGAATAAGGTAGAGATGGGATCCTTTTCCTGTGGAAGACCCAGAGTAGCACCATCGTAGAAGGGGAGCTGGGAGTTAGGAGGATGCATAGCTGGTGGGAGACAGCTGAGGGGTCCTGCCCTCTTTCCCCACCCCAAGATATGCAGATAGGGTTGTGCGTGTGCCTGTGTGCGGCTGGATTATGGAGCCCCTAGGAAGGAGGAGGAGCCCCAGGTCCCTAGGTACCTGGAATAGAGTTAAGGTTAAATGCATGCCTGGAGGCTTGGGGTAGGATGTGAAAGAGGTTCTAGGGTAGAGAATTTTAGAGACAGGAGGGGCTTGAGTGTGAACTTCATGAGCAGAGCATCTGGGAGGAGAAGACTTGAGGGTTAAAAACTGAGACAAGTTTGGGGAGGACTTGGAAGCCCAGATGGAGCTAGAAGGATCAGATTTGGACTCAGGGAGTCAAGGGGTGCGAGATCTTGTATCAAGGAAATCTACATGGTGAGTTCTAAATTCTACAAGAACGTTTGAAGACTGCATTCTAGAGCCTGAGGAAGTAGGACCAGAAGCCAGAGGCAATTGGAAACTATGAGGCCTAGAACCCCAGGGACTCAGAGTGACAGAATTAGACAAAGCTTAGGACAGGGATGTGTCTCAGCTGGTAGAGTGCTTGCTTGTCAGGCACAAAGCTAGAGTTCATCCCTGGCGCCACACAAAGTGAGCAATCTGCTGAACATGTGCAATCACCCAGTTTGAGAGGTGGAGGGTGGAGAGTCACAAGTTCAAGGTCATTTCTGGCTCCATAGTGAGTTGGAGGTCAGTCAGAACTACATGAAACCCAGCCCATCCCTGGGGAGGTGGAAAGCCCCCCAAATAAGTTCTAGAATACACAGGGATTTTAGAATCTTAAAATCTAGAATCAGGAGTTGGGGTTCTAAGGTTTAGAACTAGAGAAATATATAAGGCAAGATATCAGCTGATATTTTCAAGTCATGTTCTAGATTCAGGGTACTTTGAGTCATAAGATCTGAAGTAAAGAGGACTTGGCACTTGTGGGGTCTAGAACCAAAAACTCATGGGATAAGGTCCAGAAGCAGAAGACATTTATAGATGCTGGGTGTAGCTCAGTTGGTAGAGTACTTGCCTAGCACGCATGAGACTCTGGCTTCAGTCCCCAACACCACATAAAACTGGGCATGTCTGTAATCCCAGCACTTGGGAGGTGGGTGAAGGGGTATCATGGGCTTAAGGTCATTTGACTATATAGCATTTTTAGGGTCAATGAGTCCTCAAAATAGTAACAAACTCCAAAAGATACTTGTTATTTGTTTGTTCATTTTGTTCTGTTTTGTTGATTTTGAGACAGGGTTTCTCCCTGTAGCCCTGGCATCCTGGAACTTGCTCTATAGATCAGCTGGCCTCAAACTTAGAGATTTGCCTGCTTCTGCCTCCTAAGTGCTGAGATGAAAGACATGCACTACCACTGCCCACCTTGATATTTGAAGCTCAGTAATAGGCAGATCACCAGGTTGTCTGAGAACAGAGAATCCTGGAAGTTTTGAGGTCTAGAGTTTGCATAATCTAAAACATGGGTAATGGTTGAAGGTAATGAAATCCAGAACCCAAGAGAATGGGCACATGGTATGTGTCTCCAGAAGAGCCAGATCTAAGTTCAAGACATAAAACTCACTTTACCCCCTCCTTACTGGGGGAAAGCAATTCTTGAATTCTTGAGTGCAGAGACCTGAAGAACAATAAACTTAACATCATGAGGTTTGGAACCAAAATGATCCAGAAATGAGGTCTGGATTTGAAACCAAATAAATGTCTTACAGACTAGGAAGACTGGAGCTAGTAAGAAACTCAGAGCTGCTGGGTGTTGGTGGCGCACACCTTTAATCCCAGCACTTGGGAGGCAGAGGCAGGTGGATTTCTGAGTTGGAGGCCAGCCTGGTCTACAGAGTGAGTTGGAGGACTGCCAAGGCTACACAGAGAAACCCTGTCTTGAAAAAAAATAACAAAACAAAACAAAACAAAACAAAAAAAGGAGTTGGGGGATCCAGAAACAAGAGGAAATCATCAATTATAAGATTATCTGGGCTTAGTCTTAAAAACCAGCTACTTGGGAGCCTGAGGCAGGAGGATCATGAGTTCAGGGCTTACCTGAACAGACTTGAGTTTAAGTTTAGTCTGTGCAATCAATAAAGATCCTGTCTCAAAATAAGACCTAAGAAAAGGACTGGGGATAGAGCTCAGTGGTAGAGTGCTTGCCTAGCATGTGAAAGGACTTGGGCTTAATCCTCGCTACTACACACCAAGGGTGTGCAATGACAGGGAGCAGAGGGCCGGAGAACCAGAGGATTTTTAAAGAAGAGGCCTAGAATCAGAGGAAACTACAGAATAAGTCTTGAAGCCAGAGGATTCTTGGTGTAGGCTTTAGATTCAGAGAGCCTTACAGATTATGTAATTCAAACCCCACTTTAAAATAGATCGGGAGTTGTGAGATCCAGCCCAAGGAAGAACTAAAGACTATGAGATGTGGAAGTAGAGGGGTTTGAAGACATTGAGGTCTGTAGCAGACCATGTTTGAAATGAAGCTGTCTAGAACCAGTGGGGGAAGTCAATGATAGAACAGTGTAGAACCAGTGGGGAGTCAATGATAGCACAGTCTAGAACCAGGGAATGCCAGAGAAGGCTAGTGGTCATATAGTTTGGAACCAATGAAGATCAGAGGCAGCATAACTTAGAATCAAAGAAGCTCATAGGCCATACAGTCTAGAACAGCAGTTCTCAATTTGTGGGCTGTGACCACTTTGAGGATCATACATCAGATATCATACATATCAGATATTTACATTACGATTCATAACAGAGGCAAAATTGCATTTATGAAGTAGCAATGAAATAATTTTATAGTTGGTGGTCACTATAACATGAATACTACAAACTGTATTAAAAGGTTGCAGCATTAGAAAGGTTGAGAACCACTGTTCTAGAATCACAGAAGACCAGAGGGCCTATGGTCTACAATCAGAGAAAAGGCCAGAAAAGTGGCATGGTCTAGAACCATAGCCAGGTCATAAAGCATACAGTCTAGAGTCGGGTAAAAGACTGGAGAATGTACAGACTAGAACCAGAGAAGGTCAGAGGTTGAACAGTCTAGAACCAAAGAAGGCAGGAACAACACAGTTTAGAACCATGGAGGCCAGAGGCCACAGTGTCTAGAACAAGGAAAGGCCAGAGGTCATGAGCCTCAAAGTAGAGGAGACCACTGGTGGTACAGTCTAGAACCAATGAAGCTCACAGGCTTCACATTCTTTTCCGGGGAAAAGCTATGGATTGTATGTTTTAGAACCAGGAAGTAGAAAGTAGAAGAGGAAATTACAGAATAAGTCTTGAAGCCAGAGGATTCTTGGTGGTCTTAGGCTTTAGATTCAGAGAGCCTTAGATTCTAGAGACCTCTAGAGACAGAGAAGGCCCAAGGGCATACAATCTAGAACTAACAAAGACCAGGAGCTGCATGGTCTAGATGCGAGGAAGAGAGAAAGTGGTATAACCTCGGTTCAGGGAAGACTAGCGGTTACATAGTCTACAAACAGTCAAGGCAGGAGTCAAGTATTCAAGATCCAGAGAAGGCCAGAGATTATGGGTCTGTGGTGTGGAGGAAGTCGCTGGCTCCCACTAACACAGGAAGATCACAAATGAAGTCATTATTCAGGCAGGGTTGGAGGCCAGCATGAAGTCAGGAGCAGAAAGGGAAGAAGAGCTTGGAGGCAGTGTGTAAGGTTGAGATTCCATAAGCTGCCTGAGGTAAGATCTCACCCAGAGTTTCCCCACATTTGCCACGGAAGAGGGGGAAGGCCAGAGTCCTGAAATTGCTGTGGATCTGTGCAATGCAGAGTGATTGAATGCCCTATTGTGAAAAGGACAAAGTAAAGCTGATAGAAGAGGAACTGGGGGAAAACAAAAAACAAAAAACAAAACATGATTACAGTTGTCTAAGCTCCATGGGGCCAGGATTAGAGACAGATCCCCAATTCTCCCAACCCCTCATTCTCCCAAATAAAGCAAAGAGAGTCAGAGAAAGGGGTAGTGAGGTATGGAGAACTATGGAGAACCCCAAAGGAAGTCCTGAGAGGAGGTGGGGAGGGCCACACACCCCTCCCAAAGGTCACTGAGCTGAGAACACCCAAGAAGCCTCCGACTGGGAGAAGGCAGAAGGTTGGGGGGCTGAGGTAGGACTGTGGCTGGCTGGGGGGGGCACACTCAGAGGAGAGAGGCCCCATCCTGGGTGTAGACTGCTGGTGTGGAGTGTGGCTGAGTCCTTTCTGGGGTAGAAGAAGAGGCCTGAGAGGAAGGCTGACTCAGTGGGTCTGGGCCAAGCCTGCTGCTGCTGGGAAGTGGTTCCTGGGCTGGATAGTTTCCTCATGCTGGCAGAGAGAGAGCAGCGAGGGAGCTAGGCCTGCAGAGAAAGGGAAGGTGAGTCAGGAGAGAATTAGCGCCCATGGATGTCCTTGCATCTAAAGCGGGGAGGCAGGCTGGCAAGGTGGCTCAGTAGGTACAGGTGTTTGCTGCAAACCTTGATAATCTGAGTTCAATTCCTAGAAGCCATAGATTAGAAGGGCAAGAACAGACCACTGGTTGGGTTGGATCCCTAGGACCCACCTGAGGCTCCAAGAGAAGCCAAAGCTTTTGGTAGCTGCAGGGAAGATCGCCACAGAAAGGTAAACAAGCCAAAAGGCTGCAGAGCCAGCACTGCCCCACCCTGCAAGCCACAAGAGGAGGTGTTTCTTGAACACTTACTACATGCAGCATCGCCACAGTTCATGTCTCCAAACAGGTTCTCCAGATAAGAACTGAAGTCATAGGCCCCCACTGACAGATAGAGGAGCCAGCCGAGGCTTCACAAGCAGCCGTCCCAAAACCACATGGCTGGGACTTAGCTTGTGGAGTCATTTTAACCCGGTCAGGCTCTGAAGTGGACCTGTATCTGGGTCCAGGAGATCTTGGCTTCCACTCCAAGGGGTGGCCTTTGTAAGTTTTTACCCTTCCTTAGCTCTCTCCATTTCCACAGGGCTCGGGAGAAGAGGGAAGGGTTGTGGGCACGTTTGGCACTGGACAGTTTTATGTCAACTTGGCACAAGCTAGAGTCATCTGAGAGGAGGGAGCCTCAACTGAGAAAATGCCACCTTAAGACTGGGTTGTAGGTAAGCCTGTGGGGCATTTTTTAAATTAGTGATTGATGGGGGAGGGCCCAGCCCATGGTAGGTGGTGCTATCCCTGGGCTAGAGGTTCTGGGTTCTATAAGAAAGTAGGCTGAGCATGTGAGGGGGAGCAAGCCAGTAAGAAGCACTCTTCCATGGCCTCTGCGTCAGTTCCTGCCTCCAGGTTCCTGCCCTGCTTGAGTTCCTGTCCTGACTTCCCTCAGCGATGGCCTACGATGTGGAAGTGAAGTAAATCTTTTCCTCTCCAACTTCCTTTTGGTCGTGGCATTTCATCACAGAGAAAAATAACCCTGAGGTACCCTTCCTCACCCTCCCCTAAGGCGCTTCCATTCTTCTTTCAGTTATTTAGGGGGCCATCCAGGGAGGAAGAGGCCTGACATTTCTGTATACCCAGGCTTTACGACTCACCTGAGGGTTCATGAGAACTCAGGAGTGGGGCTCTGGGGTCCTGCTGGTTCCCTGGGAGTTGTCGACCTTGCAGAAGAAAACTCTGGGGAGTTAGGGAGACAGACTTGTCATCATCACCAGTAATGCCATTATCAGTACCAGGACCATCATCCTCAGCCTCAAACAGCCATTAGCATCATCATCCTATTAGCTCTATCGGCATCAGCATTTCAACACTATCATCAGCACTGACACCATCACTATCATCAGCATCATCACCAGCATCATCACCATCACCGTCATCATCAAAGTATCTGATAAGGCCATATGGTGCAGTGGTTAATTGAAGACTGGTAAATACTAGTCATTTGAGAGACTTTGGGAAAAACCACTATTCTGGACATCCTCTGGGTGGTCTTTCCTCCTTTCTCCACCTCTGTGCCCCAGGAGGCTGACCACAGTGCTGTGCAATTCTGCTGTTTTCTTGCTGGACTCAGCAGACCCTCGCTGGTGGGAAGAGAGGGAGGCAGCTGTCTGGCTGCTGCTTCCCTGCTGGGCTGCTGCAGGTTGGCTGTGTCCCACTCTGGAAGGCATTAGCTCTTAATGGCTAGGGGAAGTGCTGGCTGCTAGAGCAGCTCTGTCGACGGCATACACTGTACTCATACCACCGACAGTCCTGTTGTTAAATTCTTCTCAGCGTCCTATCTAAGTGTGCTATCTAGATTGACTGACAATGCTCTTTTACCTCTGTGTAGCTGTCTCACCACCATGATGTTTACTATTATTAAGTACTATGAAAGTATACTCAGGAGGATTAAATAAGTTAATCTTGTACTTTAGTGCAGCAGTTAATGTGAGCTACTGATATTATTAGTCACACCCTTCATATTCAAACAGTTCCTGCAGACTATGGAGCAGAGAAGCCTTGCAGGAGATAGGGAAACAGTAGACAGAGTAATTATGGAAGTCATCCAACCTAGGGTGGATATAAACCAACCCAGGCAGTGGTGGCGCACGCCTTTAATCCTAGCACTTGGGAGGCAGAGGCAGGCGGATTTCTGAATTTGAGGCCAGCTTGGTCTACAGGGTGAGTTCCAGGACAGCCAGTGCTATACAGAGAAACCCTGTCTAGAAAAAACAAAAAAAGAAAGAAAGAAACCAGATTTCCAGATTTTACTGTTGTACACAATAGATTATTATTATTTTTCTCGCTTTGTCTTTTGAGACAGGGTCTCCCTATATAGTTCAGGCTGACCTCCACCTGATCATCCTCCTGCCTTAGTCTCCTTAGGACTAGGGTTTTGGCCATGCCCCCACCCCGCCCCCTGGCTCCAGTATTTATTCTTTAAGCACTACAGCGGTACTCCAGATCTGAGGCTGTTCTGATTTTGAAGGGGACCATGGAAGGAGAGAAGATTCCTCTTCATCTGGTGAACTGCCTCGCTGTTCTTGAGTTACTTCATGTCTCTTTCTGGCACTAGCTATGTACTTGCAGACTTAGAGGCTCAAGGTCCTGTCTCCAGCTGGACCACTGATCTTCCATCTGCCCTTCAGCCAGCCCCTGGCCCTCTTTGGTTTTCCCATCTATAAAACTGGAGGTTTTACATCTGCTAGGTTCATAGGACTGGAGACATCCCCCTCCCACACACAACTCGAGTCTCTAAACCTACCAGGCTGAGTGGAGGCAGCAGGAAGCTTCCAGGTTCTAGTCTTGGAGACCTCTTGGGAGGCTTTGTTTCCAGCAGCTCCAACCCTTTGTCCTCTGAGCTCTGGGCCAAGGCCCTGAGGAGACACAGGCAAGATTCTCAAAATACAGCAAGCCTGGGCAAACGGGTACCAGTGTTGGAAGCTGATGCCCTTCCCACACAATGCTTACATACATGCCTACCAGTGTACTCATCCACCCACAGAGCATCCTCTCATTCATCTGCACTGTGACCTACTAGTTTCCACACAACGCACCTTCATCTGTCTTCTCCCCAGACTCCTGTCTATCCATTTGTCCATTAACCCTATTCACTCATTCTTTTTCCCACCTACTCACTCATTCTATTCACTTATCTACTCATTCATCTGTCTACTCATTCATTCATTCATTCATGAATATATTCATTCATGATATATTCATTCATTCATGAATATGTCCATTCATTCATTCATTCACTCATTCATCTATCATGCTCCTCCTATCCATGCATAGGTGATCCACCCATACTTCCATCCATTTATTGATTAATCCACCCTTTATAGATCCATCCATCCATCCATCCATCCATCCATCCATCCATCCATCCGAGCTTTCCATTTATCCTTTTATCCACCTACCTATTCATCCATCTAACTGCTCATTCACCTTCCAGCCACCATCCACTCATCTACTGATTTTTTTATTTACCCATTTATCTATTCATCCATTTACCTACCCACCTACCCACCACTATTTTTCCCCATCCCTCTATTTATCCATTCATCCAACTCCCCACAATGGCAATATAGCTCAGCACTGGAGAATCTACCTGGAACTCATCAGTGGGGGCGGGGGTCCTAGGAGTATGGCTCAGTAGTTGAGCATCTAGCTAGAGTTTCCTAGTTAGGGGCTGAGCTATGTGACCTAAAACATGTGACTGAATGTCTCTTAACTGGTGGATTCTAGAAAAGTACTCTACCACTGAACCACACCCTCAAACTCTCATTGGGGATTCTAGACAGGTGCTCTACCACTGAGCCACCCTCTCCCCCCTAGCCCCTCACTGGAGGATTCTAGGCAGGTGCTTGGTGGATTTTAGGCAAGTTCTCTACTGTGGAGCTGTATTTCCAGCCCCAGTTTCTTCTCATTGTAATAAAAACTGTCACTAAGTCGTATGCAAATGTGTCATAATGACTGATCCTGGCTGCTGTGGGATTTGGATAAATGGTGAGAACAGTGGAAGGTGGTCCAGTAGAGGGCACATGGAGGACCTGGCTGGAGAGGTTCATAGAGACAGGAAGCATGCTGGGCAGTGGGGCTGACGCATGAGAGGAGCAGGGACATTCTATATGCCTGTGTTATGCCCCTCTCTCACTGTGGCTCACCTCTTCCGAGTTCTAGGCGTCAGGGAGGCTGTGGGGGGATCCCCCCTGGAAGGGCTGGAACAGTTCAGTCTTGGATCACTCCCCCAGCGGGGCAGCAGGGAGGGCTCAGGGATGGGGGGCGACAGGCCGTGGAAGCTCCGAGCACGGGGCCTGCGGGCCACCCTGGCAGGTCTGCGGTGGACTTTGGGCAATTGTTCGTTGGAGTTGAGCTGGAAGTCATCATCCATGGAGATGTATGGGGCCAGCATCTCCAAGTCCAGAGTGTCAGGGTCCTGTAAGAGGCAGGAGGGTGTTTACAGCAGGACCCATGGCCTAGGGGTCCTAGGCTGAGTTCTGGGGACTAACTCCTCTGAGGTGTTTGCCTGAACAACGAAGCGTTTCTTTATCTCTCAAATGGGTACAAAGACTGTGGTAGTCAGTTCCCAAGGTGCTTTAAAGATTCTCCTTGGGTGTGGTCCCCTTCCACAGAATCAGGTGGCCTGGGTATAAAAGGACACGATTCTGCATGTCTTTCACATTTAGCTGTAAGGCATGGTAATTGTGATAGTCTCCTTTGTGCCCCTTCATCTCTGTGTGTCTCTTTTGGTGTCTTTGTGGTTTTGAGCACATCTCTCCAGATCTGCTTGTGGTTCTGTCTTCCTGTCTATCTTTCCCTTCTTTGTTTCTCTCTCCCTGTCTCTGTATCAATTTCTTCACCTGTCTCTCACTTTCTGTCACTCTGTCATCTCTCCCTTTTCTGTGTGTGTCTCTCTCCCCTTCTTCCTCTCTGTCTTTTCTTACCCTGTCTCTCTGTCTTTCTATCTTCCTGTCTGTCCCTCTCCTCATCTCTTTCCATCTTTCCCCTTCTTGGTCTCTCTGTCTCCCTATCTCTCTGTATCACTGCCTTTGTCTCTGTCTCCCTCTCATTCTGTATCACTGCCTCCCTATCCCTCTGTATCACTGCCTCCCTATCCCTCTGTATCACTGCCTTTGTCTTTGTCTCTCTTGGGTGCTTGTTTCTCTGTCTCTGCCCCTGCCTCTCTCTCTTGCCTTGATTGTCTATCATTTTGTCTCTATATTTCTTTCTGTCTCCCTCTCTGCTCTTTTGTCTTCTCTTTCCCATGCTCAGCCAATGAAACAATGGTCTACTATGTATGTATGTATGTGCATGTGTATCTACTATCTATCTATAACCTACCTGCCATCTATTATCTATCTACCATTTGTTTTGTTTTTGTTTTTCGAGACAGGGTTTCTCTGTATAGCCCTGGCTGTCCTGGAACTTACTCTGTAGACCAGGCTGGCCTCCAACTCAGAAATCCACCTGCCTCTGCCTCCCAAGTGCTGGGATTAAAGGCATGTGCCACCACCACCCGGCCTATTATCTATCATTTATCTATCTACTATGTCTCTCTATCTTCTGTCTACCAATTTATCTGTCATCTATCTATGTATGTATTTATGTATGTATGTATCTATCTACGTATATATCTATGTATCTATCTATGTAGATATCTATCTATGTATCTATCATATCTATCTATAATCTGTTATCTCTCTGTCTGTCTATCATCTATCTATAACCTATCAGTCTATCTACCTATCATATCTGTCTATAATCTGTCATCTATCTATCTATCTATCTATCTATCTATCTATATCTTCTATCTACCAATCTATCCATCTATTATCTATATTATCTATAATCTTCCATCTATCAATCATATCTATCTAATCTGTCATCTATTTATCAATCAATCAATCATCTATCTAAAATCTATCTGTCATCTATCTATCTATTCATCCATCTATTCATCTGTTTCCATCTATTCACACATCCATTCATCCCATCACCCTTCTATAAAGCCAGATAAGCTGACCCCTTCATGCCAGTCCTCACCTGAGCTGTATCTAGATCTGTCTCCAAGGTCTTGTTTTTCCGGGCAGAAGAGAGTCTGTGTGCATTTTCCAAGCCTACCGCCAACTGATCTGGGAGATCAGCCTGGAGGGAAAGAGAGCAGAGACACAGGAGGCTGAGTCTGAGGAGGTGCTCACAGTAACAGTTCCTGGCAGAGGTGGGGGTCTTAGGCTGCAGCTTGCAAGGGGTCAAATAGCAATGCAAATGAAGGTGGTTTCGTTTGCTTGTTTGTTTTTGTTTTGAGACATTGTCTCCTGTAGTCCAAGATGGCCCTGAATTCCCAATGTAGCTGAGGATGACTTTAGCACTTTGGGTCTTCCTGCCTCCAGTTGCCAAATTCTGGGATTACAAATGTGCCCCTTCATTCTTGGCTTTATTTACTGATTTATAGTTTTTTTTTTCTTTTTTCTTTTTTGGTTTTTCGAGACAGGGCTTCTCTGTATAGCCCTGGTTGTCCTGGAACTCACTCTGTAGACCAGGCTAGCCTCGAACTCAGAAATCTGTCTGCCTCTGCCTCCCAAGTGCTGGGATTAAAGGCGTGCACCACCATTGCCTGGCACTGATTTGTAATTTTAAGATAGGGTCTGTGATGATTAGCTTTAATTATCAGCTTGCCACAATCTAGAATCTCCTAGGCAAAGGGATTGCCTACTCTGAATTGGGCTGTGGATGTCTGTGGGCAATAGTCTTAATGAAGTTAATTGAGGCAGGAGCTGGAGATATTGCTTGGTAGTTAAGAAAATTTGTTGCTTTCTCAGAGGATCCAGGCTTGATTCCTAGCACCCATATGGTAACTCAAAAAATATCCATAACTCCAGTTTTGGGGGATCTGATGCCCTCTTCTGACTGCCACAGGAACCAGGCACATATGTGGTGCACATACATACAATGCAGACCAAACACACACAAAATTTAAAACTTAATTGATGTGAGAAGACCCAGCCCACTGTGGGTGTCACTATTCCCTAGTCAGGGGTCCTGAACTGCATAATGGAGAAATGACAGTGAGACCAGAGAGCACACAATTATTCATTTCTCTCTGCCCCTGACTATGGGTGTGATATGACCTGTTGTCTCTAGCCCTTGCCATTGTGTCTTCTCTGCCATGATAAAATAAAACCTGGAATTGCAAATCAAAATAAACCCCTTTCTTCCTAAGTTCTCTCTCTCTCTCTCTCTCTCTCTCTCTCTCTCTCTCTCTCTCTGTGTGTGTGTGTGTGTGTGTGTGTGTGTGTGTGTGTGAGAGAGAGAGAGAGAGAGAGAGAGAGAGAGAGAGAGAGAGAGAGAGAGAGAGAGAGAAACACATGAGTGCAGGTACCCGCAGAGTCCAAAAGAGGATGCTATTGGATCTTCTGGGACTGGAATTACAGGTGACTGTGAGCCATCCAGGGTGGTTGCTGGGAACTAAACTCTGGTGGTTCTCTGCAACAGCAAGCACTCTTAACCACTGAGCAATCCCTCCAGCCCCCTTTATCAGGATAGTTTGTCACAGCAATAGACATGAAAGTTGAAGAAGGTCTCATTTCAGGCTGCTCTGGAACTCACTATATAGCTAAGGCTGGCCTGGAACTCTTCCTGCCTCAGCCTCCCAAATGCTGATATTGCAGGTGCACACCTCCATGCCTGGCTGTTTGAGTTTTGAGACAAGGTTTTACTGTGTAGTTTAGGTTAGCCTTTAACTCGGCTCTCCTGCCTCAGCTTCCCAAGTACTGGAATCACAGCTGTGTGTTACCATACCTATCTTGTAACCTGTGTCTTGGAGAAACCCCATCTCATCCCTGAGGTGAAGAAATTGGCAACACAGAACAGCAAGGCTCAGGCCAGAGGCCCTAAGCAGCATGGCTTCCATGTGCTCAGACAGGAGACTGTTTACCGGAAGAGGACTTTGGGGTCTCCGTGCAGCTTGTGGGGTGCTGGGGGTGGCAGCTGTGGGAGGTCCATCCAGGATGGGTGCCATGAGGCGGCGCAGGTCTGGACTACAGAAACGACGAGGGTCAGCAGCCAGGGAGGCCTCACTCAGGGCCGGAGGGTGCAGGAAGGCCAGGATCCGAGGAGCAGGAGAGTCTGCAGGATAAACAGAACACAGTCACCCAAGGCTGAAGGCCAGACCCTGCTCTGCTGTGCTAAGCCTAGAGGATGACTCTGACATTTTCAACAGCACATCAGGATGACCACTGTGTTTACTGCTGGAGAGGAATAGCCAATGGGCCTCATTCTGGGCCATTTCACAGCCAGACTGGTGTGTTGAGACTGGCCCGATGCGGAGAGAGGCAGCAGGCAGGTCCTCAGTAAATGCATCTGACCTCCCTTCTTGGGGTCCTGAGGACACAGTGGCCTTGAACCATACCTAGGCTGTTGCCAGGAATACCCTTCTGCGAGGAGGTACCCAGCTGAGGGGGTCTGCGAGTATGTTGCTCTGTTTGTTCCAGGGACAGCACCACTCCAGTCTCTTCTACACGGCTGAGGGGAGGGGCAAGGCAGAGAAAAGAGTGGGAGTCAGAGAGGGTCCTCGCTCACCCGCAGCTGCTTCCAAGGTTTTCTTACAGAGGCCATTTCACCCAGGAGCTGAAGGGAATTTGCCAGAAAATAATTCCCCACAGCTCTTTTTTTTTTTTTTTTTTTTTTTTTTTTTTTTTTTTTTTTTTTTTTTTTACCAAGTTTTATTTTGTTTTGAGATGAGTCAGCCTTACATATAGCCCAGGCTGGCCTCAGACTCGTTATGTAGCCATGAATGGCCCTAATCTGATTCACCTGAGTGCTGGGATTATAGGCACATACTACCATGCTCAGTTTGTGGGGTCTGAGGGTGGAACCCCAGGCTTTGGGCATGCTAGGCAAACATTCTACTGACTGAGCTACATCCCCAGCCCTTCAGAAATGCTTTTGGTCCCAAACACTTAGGATAAGAGACTCAACCTGTAATGGCACTGACAGATTGATTGGTTGGTTTGTTTATGGTGCTGGGTGGTTGGTTTGTTTATGGTGCTGGGAATTGAACCTAGGACCTCATGCAAGCCAGGCAAACTCTCCTCCTCTGAGCTATGTCCCCGGCTCCTGTAATGGTGTTGAAATGAAACTCAAAGCCTGGAGCAGTGGAGCCAATCTACATTCCAATACTTGAAAGGCCGAGGCAGAAAGTTTGAGGGTTAGAGGCCATCTTGAGCTACCACTAGGAGACCCTGTCTCAACAAGACAAAACAAAACAGAACTTGTTGCCACTGCCTGTGATCCCAAGAATTGGGAGGTGGAGGCAAGAGGGTCAGAGTCTCAGCGACAGTGAATTTAATGTTGGTCTGCTTTATAGAAGACTATGTCTCCAAAAAACTTAAAAAAAAAAAAAACCTAAAAAATTTAACATATTCTTCATTGCTTTTCCAAATATGAAGAATTCATAGCTCTATTTCTATGAATAAGCATTTATTTGAGAAGCTTCTATTCATAGACATCCCATCCTCAAGGGAACAGGTTTATAAATACATCCTTCTGTCCCCCGCACCTCCCAGCCTACAGTCTCTGGCTCTGGAGTCAATCCAAATGCTGGCTGGAAAAATTGGCTTTGGGGAGTGGGCCTGAGGTTGAGAAACAGTAATTAATTTGCATTTCATTAGCATAAGCCTCCCATAGGACAGAATGCAGGTGGGTCTGGTGCCCCCAGCAGCCCTTGGAGAAGTTTGACTTTACTTCACTAAGCCTGGCCTGGAGGTGTACCAATTTAAGCCAGCCTGGAGGTGTACCAATTTAAGCCAGCTACCTTTATCTCCTTAAAAGGCATGGTGTACATCGTGACACAGGCACATACTCGGTGCACACAGACAGAGAGGAATACTTGTACACACCCAAGTATCTATCTAGAGAGCGAGCATGTACGAAAACCTCTATGTACTTGGTGTCCTATCTATGCATACAGGCCACATGAGCTCATTAATCTATTCATTCCCCAAACACCTCTTAGTTAAGCACCACTGCACAGAGGCTAATAACAAGGACTCTGAACCCAGCGGACAGGGGTCAGCTCTGCCATTTCTAAGCTGCATGGCCTTAAACGTGGCTGACTGTCTCTGGACCGGTGGTCTGTAGACAAGTGCTCTACCACTGAGTTAAAACCCCTAACTTCTCTCCGAAGGATGTTAGGCAGGAGCTCCACTCTCAGCCATTTCCTTCACTAGGGGATTCTAGGCAGGTGATCTACCACTAAGCCACACCACCAGCCCTTCACTGGGGGATTCCAGGGAGGGGCTCTACCTCAGATTTTACTAATTTGAAGTGACACTATGCAGTGATGTGTGTGTTGGCAAGGCTGCAGAGGACTTCAATCCCCATATGCTATGGAAGGGAGGACAGAGTGGTGCAGCGCTGTGGAAACAGTTCATTTGTTCCTTATGGAAACATATGACTCACCCATTCCCCTCCTAGGTGTTCACCCAGGAGAAATGAAAATGTGCATTTGCACAAAATCTCACTTGAGAATGCTCATAATGACTGTGTAATCCCTCCAAATAGGACACAGACCAAAGTCCCCTGGCTGGCACATGGACAAAGAACTTTGGTCCATTCATTCTCCAATGACCACTAGTCAACCCAAGAAAGGAGCTGTTGGTCTGGACCTAGTGGTTTACATTTGTAATCCCAGAACCCAAGAGCCCAAGGCAGGAGGATTGCTGTGAGTTTGAGACCAGTCTGGGCTACATAGTGATTTCTATACTAACTGGAATTCAGAGTGACACTTTATCTCAAACAAACAGACTGACAGATAGACAGAGACAAACAGGAAGACAGACAAAGAAAAGTTACATGTGCCCTGGTTCAATGCCTGGACCCGGAGTAAATATGGAGGGGGATCACACAGCTTTCCGAGACTGCAGACATTCACAGTCTGGTCTTACTTCACTTTTTTTTTTTTTTTTAACTTAAATGATCAGTATAAGCCAGGTATTGTGCTATATGCCAGTAAGGCCAGCACTTGAGATCAGGAGTTCAAGATCATCCTTGGCTACAAAGTAAGTTTTGAGGCCAGCTTGATCTGCAAGAGAGCCTATCTCAAAGCACTGATACATTTTTAAGAAATTAGCAAGGGGCCCTAGTGGTGCACAGCTTTAGTTCTAATATTTGGGAGGCAAAAGCAGGAATGTCTCTGAGTTTGAGGCCAGCCTGGTCTACATAGAGTTCTAAAACAGTCCATGCTACATAGTGGGAGCCTGTCTCAAAAATTTTAAATTAAAATTTAACGGTAGCACAAAAAAGTACATACAGAGATGCACATGTGTATTCACATGGCCATATATGTTCCACATACAGGGACACAGTATATACTTTCTTGTGCATGCACTATATGGTCTGCCTGTGCATACCACACACACTCATACACATATTCGCACACACATGTACACACAGACACACTCACAAACACACACACAAACATATACACAGATGCATAGACACATACACACAGACATACACAGACATATACACAGATATACACACACAGAGACGTAGACAGATATACACAGACACAAACATACATACTCCGACACACATGCGCACACAGACACACACACACATTCACAGATACATATACACTCAGACTCAAAGACACAGACAGACACACACATACACACAGACACACTCAGATACACAT
>NW_022196904.1:14717796-14733655 GCF_008632895.1 Mastomys coucha
CCAAGGGGCTAGGATGCCTGCTGTGTCTGGGTCCCATAGAGAACTGGGAGAAAAGATTCTCATTATTCTTGAAAGTCGTGAGGAGCTCTGGCATTTTCCTTCCAACCCTTGGGAAACTTGCAAGATTTAATACGCGAGGCTGAGGATTGCATCCTCAATGTCTGGCCCCGGGATACTCGATTTTATAGGTCCTCTGATGCCCTACTGAACTCAGTCTGAAAGAGTTCCACCAAATCTCCGAGCCTGGGAAAGCCCAGGTCCAACAGAGAATGAGACTTGGAGGGGTCAGACCCGCCCTACTGAGACCAGGCCCAGCCTACCTTCCAGGTGGCCGCTTTGAGGTTGAGCGTGCGCCCCCTGCTGGTGAGTGTGCTCTTCATCCTCAGGGAAAAGTGACGTTCTGTTGGCGCTTCCAGCTTCTTTTTTGACAGGCCTGGGAAGGCATGGAGAGGGGGCAGGTTATTAAGTAAATATTAAAGTCTCCCAGCCTCAGGGATGGCTTAACCGTTATGAGCGTTTATTGTTACCTCTTGCAGAGGACCTGTGCTTGGATCCCCAAATTTATGTTAGGCTGCTCACAACCATGTGTAACTCCAAAACCCATTTCTGGCCTCTGAAGTCACATGTATTCACGTGCACAATCATCTCCTGCCCCTTCCTCTCCCTCCCCCTTAAAATCAAATCAAATCAATAAATCTTTCTTTCCTCCTTCTCTCCCTCCTTGCCTGCCTGCATGCCTTCTCTCTCTCTCTCTCTCTCTCTCTCTCTCTCTCTCTCTCTCTCTCTTTCTTTCTGAGACAGGTAGAGCAGGCTGACCTCGAACTCACAGAGATCTGCCTGCCTCTGCCTGGAGTGCTGGACTTGAAGGTGTGCGCCACTACACCTGGCAAAAGTAAAATCTTAAGTCTGCTCAGCCTCATCTCCAAAGTTGAGACCTGGAACCAGCGAAGGGACATCCTCTCCAGGGAAGGGACTCCCAGGGTGTAGCTCGCTCTGTCCACTTTTCTCTATGCAGATGTTCCAGATCAGGAAGGGGAAGCCCAGGTCAATTTCCTACCCTGAACGGTAGGCACTCACTTGGCCTGGGAGTCAGGGCATCTTGGAGTTCCTCTTGGTCACAGGGATGGATAAAATCAAAGATACTGTGCCCGATGAGCTCCAGCTGTGGGGTGGGGTTAGGGGGAGAGGGATAGAGAGTTTAATGGATGGAGACACACTTAACAAGACTCCTGAACTCCTTTCTCTACTTATCACTTCTGCCCCAAACCAGGAGTCTAGGTGATGTCATTAGCCTCTTCATTCATTCATTCTGCAACCATTCATTCAGCACCTAATATTTACTAGGACCTGTTCTAAATGACTGGACAGATCATATGGATCTTGCTTTTTTCAGGGTTTACTGAGTGGTATTTGTGCATATATGTCCATGGGGAGGCATCTGGTTGTGGTCACATGATAATAAAATGCTAGTTTAATGACAGTGCTCTGGATAGTTCATTGAGGAGTCAATATTTAAAAAAATAAATATGTTAAGCTAGAGTTGGTAGAGTGCCTGCCTAATGCAGACCAGGCCTTGGATTTGATACCAAACACAATGTCTGGGCATTGTGTCAAGCACCTATAATCCCAGTAATGGGGGCATGGAGGCAGGAGGATCAGAAATTCAAGGTCATCCTTTGCTATGTAATGGGTTTCAGGTTAGCCTGGGCTATATGAGACATTGTATGAAAGGGGGAGTGTGTAAGAGCTCAACAAAGTAAGTGAAGTAAGTCTGTGGCTCTCTGAAGTAAGCAAATACTTTAAAAATGGGAGTCATGAGCTGGACAGTGGTGGCACACACCTTTAATCCAAGCACTTGGGAGGTAGAGGCAGATGGATTTCTGAGTTCCAGGCCAGCCTGGTCTAGAGAGTGAGTTCCAGGACAGCCAGGGCTATAGAGAGAAACCCTGTCTCAAAAACAAACAAACAAACAAACAAACAAACCCAAAACCAAAAAAGATGGAGTAGGGTGGGAGGATAGAGAAATTCAGACTGGTCATTAGTTAAGAGCACTTGCTGCTCTTACAGAGGATCTGGGTTCAATTCTCAGGACCCATATCAGGTGACTGACAACTGCTTGCAATTCCAGTTCCAGGGGATCCAATACCCCCTTCTAACCTCTGAGGGCACCTGCAATACATGTGATATATGTTTGTATATTCAGGATTTACCTGCAATGCACATGATGCATGCACACACACATGTACACACAAACACACACACACACACACACACACACACACACACACTCAGGGCCCCCCACATACACATAAAATAGATAAATGAGACTTTTTCTAGTAATAAAAAACAAAAATAAAAACAGGAGTCACACATGCAAAGGCCCTGGGGTGAGTCACAGGTCCAAGAATCTGTTCCTTGTTTCAGTTTAGGAAGTGAGCCTAGTGGCGCTGAGGAGGGGACACATGAAAAGGTGTCCACAGTGGGAACAAACCCAATGGTGTCTGGATGACACATTACACTTCCAATAACACCTATTGTAGCTAGGTTTGATGGTTGGCTCTACCACTTCTTAGTTTGGGACTTCAGGGGAGTCACTTGTCTGACTCTGAGAGCTCACACTCACAGAGAAATTGGTACCAGGAGTGGGGTTATGTATCAGGGAGGAGGAACAGAGGTCCACTGCACAGCCATTTACATGAAAGACAAAAAAGAACACAACCTGTCTCATATAGGATTCACTTTAAGGATGAATTAAAAGTTAGTTCTAGTCCCCAAATGTCTTGCCCAGCTCCTTTTCTCCTGCCTGAGATTTGTGTCCACTCCCTGCTGATTCTTTAACTTCTAGCCTTTCTAAATCAATTCCCTTTCTAAACTGTAAATACGATTCTGGCTCTGTAACACAGCCTCCCTCTTGTTTTGACTCCTTTCATGGCTCCCCAGTGACCCAGAGACAAACCTTCTTATTTGGACACACATTATCTACCCGTTGACCTGTCTCACTCCCCCCACGCCACAACTTCTGCTGTCCTCTGTCCAGAAATCACTTTAGTCATTTCTCCAAAGCATTCCCTTTTCACCTCACCTCTGGGCCTTTGTTTGTGCCAGCACTTCTCCACGTCCACTCCTGATCCTCCCTGACCCTCCTGTCATATCCATATGACTGGCTATGTCACTAAATTTCAACCGAGCTGTTTTTTCTTCTAAGACGCTCTGAGTCCCTCTCTTCCCAGGCTGGGTCAGGTCTCAGCTTCATACTTCTTACATCTAGCCTGTCCTAACACACTTTGACCCTTTGTCTGGTGGTATTCCTCTCTTCCTTCTGTCCTTAAAGGAAGAACTAAGGTTGTGTGGGGGAAACCACGGTGCCCTCCAGGCCCCATCCCAATCACCAGTGGGGGTGTGGCAGGCACAGAGCAGGCAGCTCACCTGACTGAGGCCCAGGTGCTTGCTGACATTCTCCGACAGGTAAGCCATGTCTCCCTCGGCGGTGAGTACCATGACGAAACCCTCCAGGGCCTTCAGGTAGCAGGCGTCCAGTGGTTCTCCCCCTTTTCCCACCTGGTTCCACTCCCCTGGTGCCCAAGCCGGCGGGGAGAGGGAGGATGGAGCAGCTGTGGTCAGTCATGGATCTACCCTAGCTAGTTTCCCTCCACCTTTCCTTGCCCACATGAATGCATAGAAATGGCCAGGTGGGTGGGAGAAAATTCTAGGGTCTTGGAGTCCCAAGGAAGAGGGCAAGGCCACTAAGCTTTGGAAACAGGAATATGGACTCCCAGAGGGGGCATAATCCTCCCAGATTCTAAGACTGAACTCTGAGGAGTTGACATTCCAAGGTGGCCTAGGGCCACTTAAAATTCCAGAGTTGTGGGCACGGTTTCTAGAATTCCTGAGGGAGGATATGGATGATCTGCCAGATGGGCAGAACACTAAAATGTCAGGGACTTTCAGAAGACAGAGTTCCATTACATTTTATTTGTTTGATTGTTTCCTGTGGATGTGGAGGTCAGAGGACAACCGGCAGAATTCTAAAGGAGCAAAGTCTCCCCCAGAATTCTATGGGGCAAGGGAATTTAATGGGCAGAGCCGCTTTAATAAGCCTTCAAATTTCTAGGGTTCTAAGGGGTGTATGTGTTGGGGGGTGGGGAGCATGCAAGCACTTTCTTGGGTTGGTATTAAGAAAATAAGAAATAGAACTACAGAAGGGAGAGAATAGAGACTTCTAAAGAATTTTGAAAACAATGGTTGTAGAGCCTCCTGGGGTGGACAAGGATTAGCTAATCATGGGAGCTATGAGCTGAGGCAGGAGGCTAAAACATGCAAGTCTTGCCTAGGGAGGCGGGAACTACCAAGCTAGTTCAAGGCCAGTTGAACAACTCAATAAGACCATATGTCAAAATAAGAGTTAAAAAAAAAAAAAGCTGGGAGTGTGGCTCAGTGGTAGAGCTCCTGCTTAGAATCTCCCAGTGAGGGGCTGGCTGGGGTCCTACATGTCTCAGTGGTAGAGCACCTGCCTAGAAGTGAGGGGCTGGGGGTGTGTGGCCTTGTGGTACAGTGTTTGGGTACGACACTCCTTGGATTTGGGTTCAGTCTCCAGTATGGCAAAAAAGAAAACAAACACATAAATTGCTGATGTGGTGGCTCATTCCTTTTATCCCAGCACTCAAAGGCAGGGTGAGTGGAGGGAGGAGGGGGAGGAGGCAGACAGATGTCTGTGAGTTCAAGGCCTGCTTGGTCTACATAGCAAGTTGCAGGCCATTCAGAGCTACAGTGAGTTCCTGTCTCAAAAACAAAACAAAACAAAACAAAACAACAACCAAAAAACTCAACAAATAAGGGGGCAAAATTACAAAGCTTAAAGCCTCAAGGGGCCGCTCTTAGATTCTAAGGGGTGAGGCCTCCCAGGGGTCTTTCTGAACCCAGGGCTCCGACTGGTCCAGCATTCGAAGGGGCGGGGCCTCGCCTTGAGATCGGATCCCGCGGCTAGGGAGGCGGGACAAGCTTCCCAGGGGCGGGGCCTCCGCGACCGGGGCGGGGCGTTGCGGGCTCACCTGCAGCGCAGAGGCGGTGCATGCGCAGGTAGCTGATTGTGAGACGCATGATGGAGGCCTTGTCCAGGTGCGCGCTGACGCCGCGCGCAAAGGGTAGAGTGTGCGCCAGCTGGTACAGCACCTCCGTCTCCTGGCTGCGCCGGCTGCGAGCCGCATCCCGCGACTTCTCCTTCCGCAGCTCGGTGCTCGACCTGTGGAAAGGAGATGGCACGCGACAGGTCGCACGTGGGACCCCTCCGCTTGGCGTTCCGGCGACATCTCTGGGCCTGGCAGTTTCTCCCCTTGGATCCCCTTTCCTTGCCCCAAATTTTACCTGTCTTGGTCCCAGTCCATGTGGCCCTCCCTGCGGGGTTTTGCTCCAGGCTTTTCCCCTAGGTTGTGTCCCTAAGGCCCTCTGTCTTCTCCGGGACTTAGCTGTAGCTCTTTTCCCGAACTAGAGACGCCGCCTGGGGGACAGGGAGGCCTCCCGGTGGGAGGGGGTGGTAGAGCTGGCTGGAGTCCAAGGGAGAGATGGAGCTCTGAGAGCCCCAGCTTCCCAGGCCCCCTTCCCTCCCAGTTTCCCGTTCTCAAGCTGATTCTCAAAGACAGAGATATCTCAAAGTCTAACGACACACCAAAGGGGCCTTAAGAGGGGCAGGGCCCCACTAAGGGTGACACAGCAAACCAACCCCTGTGTTCTGCCCTGCACCTCTACACTTTAATACGTTTCAAATAACCTGACTTTTCCAAGTGTGTGCACGTGCGTGTCAGAGATCTTTCATCAGTAATATTAATATCTGTCAATTACACATTTTTTTTTTCCGAGACAGGGTTTCTCTGTGTAGCCCTGGCTGTCCTGGAACTTACTCTGTAGACCAGGCTGGCCTCGAACTCAGAATTCCACCTGCCTCTACCTCCCAAGTGCTAGGATTAAAGACATGCGCCATCACTGCCCGGCAATATTTCTAACCCATAAGACCGCAGTTGATCAGCCTATGTGTCATATGTAAGCATAATCTGACCCTCAGAAGAGCCCCAAGGGGATGTTATTATTATTATTAATGTTTGTTTGTTTGTTTATTTTCGAGACAGGGTGTCTCTGTGTAGCCCTGGCTGTCCTGGAACTTGCTCTGTACGCCAGGCTGGCCTTGAACTCAGAGATCTTCTGCCTCTGCCTCCTGAGTTTAAAGGTGTGTGCCACTGCACCCAGTTATTATTTGAGACAGGTTCTCACGTAGCCCAAGCCAAGGATGACCCTAAGCTTCTGATCTTGAGTACTGGGATTAAAAATCTATAGGCATGTCACCATGCCTGGCTTCAATGGGGCACAAAGGGGAAACTGAGGCTCTGAAAGGTGTAGTCCAAGAGATCACATAACCAGTACCTGGCTGAGCCCAGTCAGTGAGGTTCTTGTTTTCAAGCTTGTCTCTAACCAGCTGCATGTGATGTCTGTCCCCTACCCCCAGAAAGTCGGCTGTGGGATATAGGAAGGAGGCTGCTCCTTCCTAAACGCCTTCAATTGGGGCGCAGAGGCCACTTCTGGGGGTGGGAGGGCTACAAAATGTTTTAGTCTGGGTGCGGGGGTGGGGTGGGGTGGAGGAGCCATAAGTGCAAGGCGGTGAGAGGCCCAGAATGGGGCAGGCGGGCCTAGTTAGTATTGGAGGAGCCAAGGGGGCGCCCCTATGAACTCCCACTTGGCTGGTGGGGGCAGGGGCCTGCCCAGAGGACATTCCGTCCTGTACTGTACTGTTCCAGCCCTGTTTGTCTTCCTGCCCAGAGGGTGGGGGTGGGCGGGCCTCACTGAGCTAGGGGCCCTGGGACAGAGGGAACTGGGAGAGAGAAGGGGAATGGGGTGGGGGTGGGGCCGGCGCCCCACCTCCCAAGCAGCTGAGCTCTGTAATCCTACTCTCTAGGCTAGGGTGGCAGTTTCTTCCTCCATAGAAGGAGCCAGCTGGTGGCTGTAGAGGGGACCCTCCTTCCCCTCTCAGCCTGTTCTCCGGATGTTCTGACGGGAAGTATGGGCCTCTCATTGCCTTTCTGGCCTTGCTGGGAAACAGAGTGGGGGCTGCTTCTTCTGGGTCACGGTTCCAGTTCTGACACCACTACTGCCGTAGCTCCTTAGCTAAGTGTCTTTGGGCAGGTTGCTTCACCTCCCTGGGCACAGTAATAGCCTCCAGCTCCTCAGAGGGTGTTTGTTTGTTTGTTTGTTTGTTTGTTTAGGTGTGGGGCAATGTGAGATGAGGCTGGGAGACAAAGTCTCACTGGGTAGCTCAGATATGCCCCAAACTCATGATCCTCCTGCCTCAGCCCCTTTCCCGAGTGCTAGGCTCACAGGACCATGATGGATTCCTACAGTGGACTGAAGATTAAATGAGTTAATATATGCCAGAGGCTTAGGAAGTGAAGCTTGGCAACTGGCCAGGGTCAGTAACCAAAGGCTCTAGTCTGATTGAGTCTCTTGTACCCTGGAGAAACCTATGGGTGCCGATTACATGTGTGCAGTTAGTCATGCATGCAACTATGTGTGTGTATGACTATGAGAGTGTAGTCACATGCCCAGCTTTTACACAAACATCTCAAAGGAATGAAATAACCTCAGAGGTGTGCTACACACTTAGAAACTACAGGCCCCCATTCCTACTTTACGGCAACCACATGGACCAGAAGTGATTATCTCCCTTCTGAGAAGGTAGGAACAGGGCCAAGCTTGACCACTTGAGTTCGATTCCCAGAACCTACCCAGTGGAGGAGAGAACTGACCTCTGACCTTCACACACTCTCAAAGACAAACATGCACACCTCCTCCCCTATACACACAGGTCCAGAAATAAATAAGGTCATTTTTTTTTTGTTTGTTTTTAAAGATAGAAACAGGGCCTGAGAAACATGTAGTTCAGTTGGAGGAGCATTTGCCTAGCAGAGCTACATGCATAGGGCATGGTACCTGCCTGCAAGTCCATCACTAAGGAGGTGGGAGCAGAAGGAGCAGGAGTTCATGGTCATCCTCAAAACGTAATGAGTTCAAGGTTAGCCTGTCTCAGACAGAGGCCGAGGCCCAGAGCAATGACAGGGCTAGCCTGAGTGGCTCAGGTGGTAATCTCATGCCCATTCTAGTCTGCCTTGCTCGGTTGCCTCTCGGGTAAGCTTCACACCCACCATGCACCCATCATTACCTTCCTGCTTAGGAAGCTACCTCAGATGGGTGACAGAAATTGCCCGAGGCCGCACAGTGACCCCTAGGAGAGCCAGGCCTCTTGATTTCAGGCACCTCAGTGTGTGTGTGTGTGTGTGTGTGTGTGTGTGTGTGGTGTAGGAGAGAGATCTGTCTCTTCACTGGGAGACTTGAAGCTGGCGCTCTGGGAGGGAAATCCCGGGGCCAAGATCACACAGCCAGGAAGTGGGAGCTTGGGGATTTGAACCCTGACTTTAGGGTCTGTGTTCTAAAATGCTATTCTTCAAGAGGGTGCGCCCACCACCCAAGGGACCCCTGTCTATTCCTCTCTGCCTGGTGGCCTAAGTCCTTTCCTCCTGTCTCAGTATCGCTGCGGATTTCCCTGGCCGGCCCAGCTCTGGGCCAACCTCTTGGCAGCATGCCCAGCCTGGGACGTGCGCCTGGAACGTTGCCACCTTCACTCCGTGTTCTAGCTGAGAACAGAGGGTGGAGCCTAGGGGCCCAGGGTGAGGCCTGGGAAGGGGGACTTGGGGCCCAGTGGTGTCTTAGCCAAGAGAGAAAAGACCCTATCTCTTTCTCACCCTGAACAGCTCAGGGAATGAAGACAGTCCCTCTTTTCACATTCTGAGCCTCTCTCTGACTCTTAGCTGGGTACTGGAGGGCTTGCCAAAACTTTAGGGGGTTTGAGGTGTGGTGGAGGCTTAGCTTTTCATCTGGGCAGAGACCCTTTGATATTGCTTGGAGGTGACCTGAGAGGCCAGGGGACAAGGTTTGGGTTGGAGAAAGGACTTGGGGTAGGTAGGGATCAGTGGGGAGTCTCTCTGACCTTGATCCAACTTGTTCTCATTCGGTGGGGTGTCTAGCTATTAGTCCTGTTTCCCCCCCCCCCCCCCCCCCCCCCGCCCCCAGAAACCCTGCTCTCAGGTGGGTACTCAGGGCAGTGTGCTCATTCTTGATCTCCTATGAATAGTCCCCACAAAGAGTAGGATGGCTTGGAGGCGGAAGCTAGAAGAAGGAAGGGGGCACACGGCGCCAGAGGTAACCACTCACCCTCACCCAAGCCCCCTCTGATGCCAACTACCATCCTGGGGGTGCAGGAGGAGCCCGGAGCTCAGCTGTGAGGCGGGTGCGAGTTATGAATGGGTGTGCGGCGGTGTGGGATGACACCACAGGAAAGGGCTGGCCTTGGATGCTGACGGGGGCGGGGGGGGGGGGGGGGGGGGGGGGGGGGGGGGGGGGACCGACGACACCCTAGTTCAGTTAGGAGAGGCCCCTCACACAACCATAAGGGGGCGCTGTCACGGGCCGCACCAGAGATGGCTTAGAAGGGGTGGGGATTGAGTTCCCTGGTGGGCTCAGGGCCAGAAGTTGGAATAGATGAGCCAGACAGGGCCAGAAAAGGGGAAGCCTGGGTAGATTGAGGTAGAGGGTAAGAATTGGGTGTAGAGAAAAACCAATCAGATCTAGGAAGCCAGGGGGAAGGGACGGGTGAGGCTTGAGGGATGCACCAGTTTAGACAGGGAATGCCAAGAGTCTAGGGAATTTTTCTGGGGTCTCCTGTGGCAACCTGGCGGAATGGGCTCCACTGGCTATGGTCCCACAGCCTCTGCACCTGTTGCAAGGTGGACACAGAACCCACTTCTTCCTACAACAACCCCATCTGTCTCCAGCCACAGGAGGGCGCTGCCTCCCTCCCTTGATTAGCCAGGGCACCTTTCCGAAGGATGTCCGTCAAATAGGGTTTGGGTGGGGCCCTCCTCCCTCAGTTACAGACTGGTTCCAGGCAGATGAAATAGACACAGAACCAGGCTGTGGGAAGTGGCTCAGGTTTGTTCCGTTGGTACTGAAAAGGGGCGACCCTACTTATTTAATGCTGTTTTTTTGAGACAAGATCTATCCGTAGACCAAAGCTGGTCTGGATCTTGTCATGTAGGCCAGGCTGGCTGTGAAAGCACCATTCTCCTACAGCTTTCCAAGTACTGGCTTTACAGGCGTGAATCTCCTTCCCCAGCAGCTATCATCCCATTTTTTGAAAGGAAAGAAGATCTTGGTTAGGTCCCACACAGCCTCTTATGAGGACCCCCTCCCCCCATGTCATTTTAGAGCATTTTGAAGCTTGGGAGACTGTTAGAAAGGGCATGGTAAAATTAACCTCTCTTCTGGAATTCAGAAGTAGAATCTTTCAGGGACCCCCTAGAAACCTCAGTTTGGGGATCCCCCTTTAACATCACAAGAGCTAGACTGCCAAGGAAGACTAGGGATTTGGAGGAAAAGACTTTCTTGGAAGAGAGGCCACTGCTCAACCGCTACCACCTCCAATCCATAAGGAACTTGGAGTTTCACCCCCAGCCAGATGGAGGATTGAACCCGATGTATCAGGGAATCGCAGCTCATAACCCCAAAGCCATTCCAGAGGAGGGGGGCGGGACAGCTGGAGCTCTGGGGGTAAATCCCAGATACCCTGCAACCCTCTAGGGTGGAGGGCTCATCGGGAATGTGCCCCCAATCGCGCGCCTCAGAGTGTCCTCAACTTGAGCCACACCCCAGAGATGAGGGGTTCCCTTAAGCCCCCGTCAAAGAGAGCCCCCAGTCCCCATCATCCTATCCCCGAAGCCCTGTACCTCACGCGCTGCAGCCCCAACGCCATGGCTCGCCCTTCGTGGTTCCAGAGCCCTCGATGCCCAGCGTCCCCCTCCCATGTCCGTGTAAGCCCCCTCCCCAGCTCCACCTCTGCCACTCCATTGGCTGGTCTTTGCCCAGCCCGCGGCTCTGATTGGAAGGTGGGCTTGTTACTCCCGAAGAGGAGGAGGGACTAAAGAAGACTTGGAACTTCAAGGGGTGGGGGAATCCGATGTAATGCACACCCCCAGCCACGCCCCTGTCCCAGACTTCCTTGGCAGTCTGGAGCCCGCCGGGCGTGATTTCCCTCCAGTCTCTGAACTCCCATATGTACACTCCTGAACCATCTGATTCACTGTTCTCTGCGTCCCAGCTCCTGTCGTAGTCTCTCCTTCCACTCCCGCCCTTCCCAACCCTCCCTCCTCCTTTTCCTCTCTCCTTTTCCTGACACACCAAGTTCCCACTTCTCTCCACCCCGATCTCTTTACTCCACCTGTATTCCACAACCCTTTGCTTTGCCATATCCCATGCCCCTCCACTGTGTGGCCCCACTGTGGACCCCGCCTCCCCGAACCTTCCTTGTCCACCCGTCTCCACCCCACCCTGACCCGTGGCCTCTCTTAACTCCCTGTGCAGGTTCCTGCGGATGAATAATTAAGCTTCTGTCAAGTAAATATGCTTTAGCTCCATCACACCCACTTGTAAAGGGAACAGAGAACTAATGAGAGATACGTGCGCAGCGACCATGGACAGGTGGAAGACGGTACAGCTGGGTAAGGAAGAGGAAGTTCCTGCGTAGGCTGGAGAGGGCGCGGGACACTAAGGGACAGGGGTGAAGGAGCAGTGTTCCTTCCGCATGCAGGTTTGGGCACACTCTGCACTGCGGCAGAAATGGATTTACTGTTTTTGAACTTACGGGGCAAGCTCCATCTTAGGACTTTCATACATAACTGCGCACTCTCTTTAGTGCTCTTCTCCGCTAGAGAGTTGGCTCCAGGGTTAAAGGCCCTTGCTGCCAACCCTGAAGACCAGCGTTCAATCCCCAGTATCCACACTGTGGAAGAGAAGCAACTCCAGAAAGTTGTTCTTTGATTTACCTGCGCGTGCACACCCCCACATCCCCTCTCCGCCCCACACATGTAAAACGTAATAAAACTAAAAAAAAAAAAAAAAAAATCTCTTCTGAAAAGCGACATGGCTCCCCACCTCCTCCTCCCACTGCCTTCTCTTTCCCATCTTCCTTCTCCTTCCTCCTTCCTCTTCTCTCTTCCTCCTCTTCTCCATTTTTTTGAGACGGGGGTCTCATGTAAGCCAGTCAAGGCTGACCTCACTATACAGCAAGAGCTGGCCTTGAACTTCTATCCTCCCGCCTTCACCTTCCAAGTGGATTCCAGGTGTGTACCATCATACTCAGCCCCATTCCCATGCAATTTAGTTCCAATTGACTTTATTTGAATAAAGCTGACTATACCCTATCAGCAGCTCCAGGGAAGAAGGCAAAATCCAGACAGAGCCAATCATTGTAGGATTTCCTTGGCCACAGTGATTACTAGTTTGGGGAAGACATATGAACCAGCCTAGTACGGTGAAGACTAACTCTGAGGACTTTGCTATAACTGTCAGGACAGAGGGTTTGCTTATTTTTTTTATTGTTTTATTGTGTTTGTAGCACAGAGGATTGAATTTAGGACCCAACTCAACCAGAGCCACATCCCCAGCCCTTCACTGTGATATTGAGATGCTAGGCAGATGCTCTACCACTGAGCCACATCCCCAGCCCCTCACTGGGGGATTCTAGGCAGGGGCTCTACCACTGAGCCACGCCCCCAGCCCCTCACTGGGGGATTCTAGGCAGGGGCTCTACCACTGAGCCACGCCCCCAGCCCCTCACTGGAGGATTCTAGGCAGATGCTCTACCACTGAGCCACGCCCCCAGCCCCTCACTGGGGGTCTCTAGGCAGGGGCTCTACTACTGAGCCACACCCCAGCCCCTCACTGGGGGACTCTAGGCAGGGGCTCTACCACTGAGCCACACCCACAGCCCCTCATTGGGGGATTCTAGGCAGGGGCTCTACCACCAAGTCTGGGCTCCATTGTTCTTTTTAGCAATCTGGCACACAGAGCAGCTACCCTATGTGTGTATTATATTTCACAATAATAAAAAAAATGATTTGACAGTAATTGTCATTGAGGAGCGCCGAGTTAACTGGAGGTCAGAATTGAAAACAGAGAGCTGGAATGCTCAAAATAGAATTTGCAGGTATGTGAGGGAGTGTTTTCAGTGGTCTCGCCCCCCTCCCCCCATTGATCTCCAAGGGCAAAGCTGTTTTTCTAACACTAGTAAGATGCTCTTGCCTCACTCTCTCCCTCTGTACACTGGCAGTTCTCAGGGGTCATGAATATGTGACAGGAGACTTGCTCTGATGTGGAGGGCACTGTTATATTTTATTATTATAATTTTAATTTTAAAATAATTCTATACAATGGATTGGCGTCAAACTCATTTCCTTTCAGTTTTTCTTTCCTTTTGATTTCTTTGTTTCTTTTCTTTTTTGATTTTTGAGACAGGGTTTCTCTGTGTAGCCCTGGCTCTCCTGGAACTCACTCTGTAGACCAGGCTGGCCTCGAACTCAGAAATTCACCTGCCTCTGCCTCCCGAGTGCTGGGATTAAAGGCGTGCGCCACCACGACCCGGCTCCCCTTTAACTTCTCTTATCCCTTCTTGCTGACTCCCATCCCTTTCCCAATGCAGTCCCCTTCCTGCTTTCATGTCTTTTGGGCGTTGTTTGGGGGAAGGTCTTGTGCAGGTAGCCATGGTCGCTGAGTGTCCGTGATTGCAATGGCCGCGTCATATCCAAACCCAGCCTTTTGGGGTTCTCTTCTCTGTCTTCTGGTTCTTACAACCTTTCCTGTGGTGATAGAGATGTCTTGTTTAGGTCTGACCACTAGACATTCCCTTATTCTCAGCTTCTTAGCTGTTTATGAGTTTCTGCTTTAACTGCTGCTTGTTTCTAGAAGAGACTTGTCCGGCCAAGGCTGAGAGCTGCATTAGCCTGTGGGTATAAACAGAAATGTTTAGAAGGCAGTTTGACTACATGTTTGTTTAGGAAAACATCAGTAATAGATTTCCTCATAGGGCCCATGATCCTTCAGCCATAAATTTTTGGCTAGGTTTATAGTTACCAGGTATGAGTCCCACGGTACGGATCGGGCCTCAGATCCGAGGAGAAAGCGGTTGGTTACATGTGGAGCACTCACGGCATCCCCAAAGCACTGCACACACTTTGCCTGTGGGCCAGTACCACAGCAAGCAGAGCTGTAGCTGAGTGCGATCGCAGACAACTTTCCCTCAGCAGCCTGCACACCACTACCTTTCAGCAGCACCATGAACTCTAGCCAGCGGGAAGGACACTTCCACACCACTTCCAGCTTGGTTTCTCCGTGTCTTCTGCAGCAGGGCCTTACTGTCTAGTTCTCATGTGTGGCTAATGACAAGCCTCTACAATTTTCGGAGTTTTTAGGGGCTGCACAGCCAAGGGCTCCTAGGGAGGTATCCTGCACCTGGCATGGGACTTTCATTAAAAAAATCCCATGACTTTTGGGAGTAGCATGGTCCACCAAGCAGGGTATCTCTGTTTAAGCTGCATTTTGTGTGTGTGTGTGTGTGTGTGTGTGTGTGTGTGTGTGTGTGTGTGAATCACTTTGGCCCAGGCTGGCCTTGAACTCACTAAATCCTAGATCGGTGGCTCTCACCCTTCCTAATGCTGTGATCCTTTAATTCAATTCCTCATCGTGGTGACCCCCAATCATAAAATTATTTTCGTTACTACTTCATAACTGTAGTTCTGATACTGTTATGAGTTGTAACATAAATATCTGATATGCAGGATATCTGATAGGCCACCCTTATGAAAGGGTCATTCGATGTCCCCTCCCGTCCTGGGATTCAGAATTTGAGAACTACTGTTGTAGACGCTGTCCTTGAACTCCTGACCCTTTTGCCTTTCACCCTCAAGCGCTGGGAGTGGGTCACCACACCCAACTTCTCCATTTCATAGGGCCTACTTTAGGAGTCCTTACCTTGAAAGGGTGTAAGGAGTTTGGGGAAGCCAAACCCACAAGCAATGGAGCTTTAACTAAGCCTGGCGTGCCCTCTGGTGGTCAGAGTTGGGATGACTCTGTTTATGCCTGTGCCTGTCTAGTTGGTTGTGAAGAAATTATTGCATACTTCACATCGGAAACACACACACACACACACACACACACACACACACACACACACACACACACATATTTGATTTTTCGAGACAAGGTTTCTCTGTATAGCCCTGGCTGTCCTGGAACTCACTCAGAAATCCGCCTGCCTCTGTTTCCTGAGTGCTGGGACTAAAGGCGTGCGCCACCACCACCCGGCTGGAAACATATATTTAAAAAATATATTTATTTATTAATTTTATGTGAGTACACTGTATCTGTCTTCCAACACACCAGAAGAAGGCATCAAATCCCATTACAGTGGGCCACCATATGGTTGGTGGGATTTGAACTCAGGACCTCTGGAAGAGCAGAGACATCTCTCCAGCCCCCAGTAACATACTTTTAATGGATTGATTTTATATTTTAAGATTTTTGGGGTGTGCTCTGGAGAGATATCCCAGCTGTCAAAAGTGCTTGACACTAAGCACTTCAATTAAGGTTAAGAGAGAGAACAGACTCCTGCAATTTGTCTTCTGATTTTTACATATGATCTTTCTCTTTTTCATCTGTCTGTCTGTCTGTTTCACACACACATGCAAATAAATGTAAATCAAAACTTTCAGTTTGGGGCTGGAGAGATGGCTCAATGGTTCAGGGCCGCTGACTGCTCTTCCAGAGGACCTGGGTTCAAATCCCTGCACCCACATGGCAACTCACAACTGTCCATAATTCCAAGATCTGACACCTTCATGTAGACATACATCCAGGCAATGCACCAATGCATATAAAATAAAGGTAGATGGGTTTTAAAAAATTTCCAGTTTTCTTTTCTTTTTTTTTTTTT
>NW_022196904.1:14733665-14735826 GCF_008632895.1 Mastomys coucha
TTTTTGTGGGTCTATTTCTTTTTTTTTTAATTAGATGATTTCTTTATTTACATTTAAAATGTTATCTCCTTTCCTGGTTTCCCTTCGAAAACCCCCTATGCTCCCCCTCCCGCTTGCTCACCAACCCACCCACTCCCACTTCCTGGTCCTGGCATTCCCCTACACTGGAGCATCGAGCCTTCAGAACAGGACCAAGGGCCTCTCCTCCCATTGGTGACTGACTAAGCCATCCTCTGCTATATATGCTGCTGGAGCCATGGGTCCCTCCATGTGTACTCTTTGGTTGGTGGTTTAGTCCCTGGGAGCTTTGAAGGTACTGGTTGGTTCATATTGCTCTTCCTCCTATAGGGGCTATAAACCCCTTCAGCTCCTTGGGTTCTTTCTCTAGCTCCTCTATTGAGCACCCTGTGTTCAGTCCAATGGTTAGCTGGTAGCATCCACCTCTGTATTTGTCAGGCACTGGCAGAGCCTCTCAGGAGACAGCTACATCAGGCTTCTGTGAGCAAGCACTTGCTGGCATCCACAATAGGATCTGGGTTTGGTGACTGTATATGGAAAGGATCCTCCATTGGGGCAGTCTCTGGATGGCCTTTCCTTCAGTCTCTGCTCCATAGTTCATCTCTGTATCTCCTCCCATGGGTATTTTGTTCCCCCTTCTAAGAAGGACCGAAGTATCCACACTTTGGTCTTCCTTCTTCTTGAGCTTCATGTGGTCTGTGAATTGTATCATGGGTATTCTGAGCTTTTGGGCTAATATCTACTTATCAGTGAGTGCATACCATGTATGTTATTTTGTGATTGGGTTACCTCACTCAGGATGATATTTTCTAGTTTCATCCATTTGCCTAAGAATTTCATAAATTCATTGTTTTTAATAGCTCCATTATGTAAATGTACCACATTTTCTGTATCCATTCCTCTGTTGAGGGACATCTGGGTTGTTTCCAGCTCCTGGCTATTATAAATAAGGCTGCTATGAACATAGTGGAGCATGTGTTCTTATTACATGTTGGAACATCTTCTGGGTATATGCCCAGGAGTGGTGTTGCTGGGTCCTCAGGTAGTACTATGTACAATTTTCTGAGGAACTGCTAAACTTATTTCCAGAGTGGTTGTACCAGCTTGCAATCCCACCAGCAATGAAGGATTGTTCCTCTTCCTCTACATGCTTATCAGGATCTGCTGTCACCTAAGTTTTTGATCTTAGCCATTCTGACTGGTGTGAGGTGAAATCTCAGGGTTGTTTTGATTTGCGTTTCCCTGATGACTAAGGATGTTGAACATTTCTTTAGGTGCATCTCAGCCTTTTGGTATTTGTCAGTTGAGAATTCTTTGTTTATCTCTGTATCTCATTTTTTAATAGGGTTATTTGTTCATCTGGAGTCTAACTTCTTGAGGTCTTTGTATATATTAGCCCTCTATCAGATATAGGATTGGTAAAGATATTTTCCCAATTTGTTGGTTCCTATTGACAGTGTCCTTTGCCTTTCAGAAGCTTGTCAATTCTTGATCTCAGAGCATAAGTTATTGGTGTTCTGTTCAGGAAAATTTCCCCTGTGCCTATGTGCTTGAGGCTCTTCCCCATTTTCTTTTCTATTAGTTTCAGTGTATCTGGTTTGTTGTGGAGGTCCCTGCTCCACTTGAACTTGAGGTTTGTACAAGTAAATAAGAATGGATCAATTTGCATTCTTCTACATGCTAACCGCCAGTTGAGCTGGCACCATTTGTTGAAAATGCTCTTTTTTCCACTGGGTGGTTTTAGCTCCTTTGTCAAAGATCAAATGACCATAGGTGTGTGAGTTCATTTCTGGGTCTTCAATTCTAGTCCATGGATCTACCTGCCTGTCAATGCACCAGTACCATGCAGTTTTTAAAAAAAAGATTTATTTATTTATTATATGTAAGTACACTGTAGCTGTCTTCAGACACCCCAGGAGAGGGCATCAGATCTCACTACGGATGGTTGTGAGCCACCCACCATGTGGCTGCTGGATCCTGAACTCAGGACCTTCAGAAGAACAATCAGTGCTCTTAACTGCTGAGCCATCTCTCCAGCCCTACCATGCAGTTTTTTTATCACGATTGGTCTGTAGTACAGTGTAAGGTCTGGGATGGTGATTCCACTGAAGTCCTTTTATTGTTGAGAATAGTTTTTGCTATC
>NW_022196904.1:14735836-14750623 GCF_008632895.1 Mastomys coucha
GTGAATTTGCAAATTGTTCTTTCTAACTCTGTGAAGACTTGAGTTGGAATTTTGATGAGGATTGCATTGAACCTGTAGATTATTTTCGGCAAGATGGCCATTTTTACTATATTAATCCTGCCAATCCATGAGCATGGGAGATCTTTCTATTTTCTGAGACCTTCGATTTCTTTCTTCAGAGACTTGAAGTTCTTGTCATACAGACCTTTCACTTGCTTAGTTAGAGTCACACTACAGTATTTTATATTATTTGTGACTATTGTGAAGGGTGTTGTTTCCCTAATTTCTTTCTCAGCCTGTTTATTCTTTGTGTAGATGAAGCCCATTAATTTGTTTGAGTTAATTTTATATCTGGCTACTTTGCTGAAGTTGTTTATCAGGTTTAGCAGCTCTCTGCTGGAATTTTTGGGGTCATTTAAGTGTACTATCATATCATCTGCAAATAGCGATCATTTGACTTCTTCCTTTCCAATTTGTATCCCTTTGATCTTTTGTTGTCTGATTGCTCTGGCTAGGACTTCTAGTACTATATTGAATAGGTAGAGAGAAAGAGAGAGAGAGAGTGAGTGAGTGAGAGAGAGAGAGAGAGAGAGAGAGAGAGAGAGAGAGAGAGAGAGAGTGGGCAGCCTTGTCTAGTCCCTGATTTTAGTGGGATTGCTTCAAGTTTCTCTCCATTTAGTTTGATGTTGGCTACTGTTTGCTGTATATTGCTTTTACTATGTTTAGGTATGGGCCTTGAATTCCTGATCTTTCCAAGACTTTTAACATGAAGGGATGTTGGATTTTGTCAAATGCTTTCTCAGCATCTAATGAAGTGATCATGTGGCTTTTTTTCTTTGAGTTTGTTTATTATATACTGGATTACATTGATGGATTTCCATATATTGAACCATCCCTGCATCCCTGGGATGAAGTCTACTTGATCATGATGGATGATTGTTTTGATGTGTTCTTGGATTCAGTTTGTGAGAATTTTATTGAGTATTTTTGCATCTATATTCATAAGGGATTGGTTTGAAATTTTCTTTCTTTGTTGGGTCTTTGTGTGGCTTAGGTATAAGTGTAATTATGGCTTCATAGAATGAATTATGTAGTGTCCCTTCTTTTTCTATTTTGTGGAATAGTTTGAAGTGTATTGAGATTAGGTTTTCTTTGAAGGTCTGATAAAACTGCACTAAACCCATCTGGTCTTGGGCTTTTTATGGTTGGGAGACTATTAGTGACTGCTTCTATTTCTTTAGAGCTTATGGGACTGTTTATATTTTTTTATCTGATCCTGATTTAAATTTGGTACCTGGTATCTGTCTAGAAAATTGTCCATTTAATCCATATTTTCCAGTTTTTTGAGTATAGGCTTTTATAGTAGGATCTGTTTTTTGTTTTATTTCCTTGGTTTCTGTTGTTATATCTTTTCGTTTCTGATTTTGTTAACTTGGATGCTATCTCTGTGCCATCTGGTTAGTCTGGCTAAGGGTTTATCTATTTTGTTGATTTTCTCAAAGAACCAGCTCCTGGTTTGGCTGATTCTTTGTATAGTTCTTTTTGTTTCGACTTGTTTGATTTCAGTCCTCAGTTTGATTATTTCCTGCCATCTACTCCTCTTGGGTGAATTTGCTTCTTTTTGTTTTAGAGTTTTCAGATGTGCTGTCAAGCTGGTAGTGTATGCTCTCTCCAGCTTCTTTTTGGAGGCACTCAGAGTTGAGTTTTCCTCTTAGGACTGCTTTCATCATGTTCCATAAGTGTGGGCATGTTGTGGCTTCATTTTCATTAAATTCTAAAAAGCCTTTAATTTCATTCTTTATTTCTTCCTTGACCAAGTTATCATTGAATAACGTTGTTCAGCTTCCATGTGTATGTGGGCTTTCTGTTGTTTTTGTTGTTATTGAAGACCAACCTTAGTCCCTGGTGATCTGATAAGATGCATGGGATTATTTCAGTCTTCTTGTATCTGTTGAGGCCTGCTTTCTGACCAATTTTATGGTCCATTTTGGAGAAGGTAATTTTGAGGTGCTGAGAAGAAGGTACATTCTTTTGTTTTAGGATAAAATGTTCTATAGATATCTGTTAAATACATTTGTTTCATAACTTCTGTTAGTTTTACTGTGTCTCTGTTTAGTTTCTGTTTCCATGATCTGTCTGTTGATGAGAGTGGGGTGTTGAAGTCTCCCACAATTATTGTGTGAGGTGCAATGTGTGCTTTGAGCCTTAGTAAAGTTTCTTTTATGAAGTGGATGCCTTTGCATTTGGAGCATAGAGGTTCAGAACTGAGAGTTCCTCTTGGTAGATTTTTTTTTTTTTTGATGAGTATGAAGTGTCCTTCCTTATCATTTTTTACATTTTTTTTTTTTTTTTTGAGACAGGGTTTCTCTGTGTAGCCCTGGCTGTCCTGGAACTCACTCTGTAGACCAGGCTGGCCTCGAACTCAGAAATCCACCTGCCTCTGCCTCCCAAGTGCTGGGATTAAAGGCGAGCAACACCACCGCCTGGCTCTTCCTTATCGTTTTTGATAACTTTCGGTTGAAAGTCGATTTTATTTGATGGCTATTCCAGCTTGTTTCTTGGAACCATTTGCGTGGAGAATTGTTTTCTAGTCTTTTACTCTGAGGTAGTTTCTATCTTTGTCACTGAGGTAGGTTTCCTGTATGCAGCAAAATGTTGCATCCTGTTAATGTATCTAGTCTGTTAGTCTATGTCGTTTTTATTGGAGATTGAGTCCATTGACATTAAGAGATATTGAGGAAAAAGTGATTGTTGGTTCCTGTTATTTTTGTTTTTAGAGGTGGAATTATGTTTTAGAGGTGGAATTATGGCTATCTTCTTTTTGGTTTGTTAAAAAAAGATTATTTTCTTGCCTTTTCTAGGGTGTAGTTTCCCTCCTTGTGTTGGAGTTTTCCATCTATTAGCCTTTGAAGTGCTGGATTTGTGGAAAGATATTGTATAAATTTGTTTTTCTTGTGGTATATCTTGGTTTTTCTATCTATGGTAATTGAGAGTTTTGTTGGGTATAGTAGCCTGGGTTGGCATTTGTGTTCTCTTAGGGTCTATATGACATCTGCTCAGGATCTTCTGGCTTTTAGAGTCTCTGGTGAGAAGTCTGGTGTAATTCTGATAGGCCTGCCTTTATATGTTACTTGACCTTTTCCCCTTACTACTTTTAATATTCTTTCTTTGTTTAGTGCATTTGATGTTTTGATTATTATGTGATGGGAGGAATTTCTTTTCTGGTCCAATCTATTTGGGGTTTTGTAGGCTTCTTGTATGTTCACAGGCATCTCTTTCTTTAGGTTATGGAAGTTTTCTTCTATAATTTTGTTGGAGATTTTTACTGTCTTTTTAAGTTGGGAATCTTTGCTCTCTTCTATACCTATTATCCTTAGGTTTGGTCTTTACATTGTGTCCTGGATTTCCTGGATGTTTTGGGTTAGGATCATTTGCATTTTGTGTTTTCTTTGACTGTTGTGTCAATGTTTTCTATGGTATCTTCTGCACCTGAGATTCTCTCTTCTATTTCTTGTATTCTGTTGGTGATCTATGACTCCTGATCTCTTTCCTAGGTTTTCTATCTCCAGAGTTGTCTCCCTTTGTTTTTTTTTTTTTTTTTTTTTTTTTTTTTTTTTTTTTTTTTTTTTTTTAATTTTTACTTCCATTTTAGATCCTGGATGGTTTTGTTCATTTCCTTCACCTGTTTGTGTTTTCCTGTAATTCTTTAAGGGATTTTTGTGTTTCCTTTTTAAGGGCTTCTGTTTAGCTGTGCTCCTGTATTTCTTTAAGGGAGTTATTTATGTCCTTCTTAAAATCCTCTATCAGCATCGTAAGATGTGATTTTAAATCCAAATTTTGCTTTTCTGATGTGTTGGGATATCCAGGACTTGCTGTTGTGGGAGAACTGGGTTCTGGTAATGCCAAGTAACCTTGGTTTCTGTTGGTAAGGTTCTTGTACTTACCTTTCGCCATCTGGTTATCTCTAGTGTTAGTTGGCCTTGCTGTCTCTGGCTGGAGCTTGTCCCTCCTGTGAGCCTGTATCCCTGTGTCAGCACTCCTGGGAGACCAGTTCTCTCCTGGCAGACCTGTGTACAGAGGGCTGTGGAACAGTCTTAGTTATGAGTACACTGTAGTTGTCTTCAGACACACCAGAAGAGGGCATCAGATCCCATTACAGATGGTTGTAAGCCACCATGTGGTTCCTGGAAATTGAATTCAGGATCTCTGGAAGAGCAAGCAGTCGGTGGTCTTAACAGCTGAGCCATCCCTCCAGCCCCTCACCCCCAGTTTTCTTTTAAATGAGTATTTTTATTCTGCATCTATGGTGTTTGGCTTATGTCTATGGTGTATGATGTTTATGTACTATGTTCATCAGTGCCTGTTGAAGTCAGGAGAGCATGACAGATCTTCTGGAACTGGAGTTACAAAAGGCTGTGAGTGTTGGGAAGTGAACCTGGGTCTTCAGCAGCAAGAACAACCGATGCTCTTAACCTCCAGCTTTCCAGCCCCTGTGGTGTGTGTGTGTGTGTGTGTGTGTGTGTGTGTGTGTGTGTGTGTTGGGGGGGTTTAGGGAAGCACCAAGACAATGCTCAGGGAATGGGAAGACACAATCGAAGATGGGGGAAACCAAAGTTGGGGTTTCCTGAGCCCCAGGTGTCCAGTTGCCACTGGAGTGCTGCACAGAGGAATCTGAAACAAAAGGAGGTCCATGGGATGAGGCCAGGACTGTTGAGGATCCTAGAGCTGAGGACAAGGACAATCCTGGTGCCCCGGGAAATGGGGAACTCTGGCTTAGCTCATTGGGGAAGGTAGGTTGTCTGGAAGCACAAATCCTATGGGAGACTTAGGCTGTGGCGCTGTAGGTGAAGGCCTTCTCTATGTCACTAATGGCCATTTCCATGGAAGAGATAGTCCATGTTTATCCATACCATTTATTGACTGTTCATCATGGAAAATGCATGTACACCAACTTCTCAGGGTGGACCAGAAATTAAATATCTTTTGCAGGGAAGAATGTCCGGGAAGGGAAGCTTATTGTCTAAACCCTCAGGGCCTCTAGGTATGAAGAACTCTGTCCTGGGGCTACATGGCAACCATAGGTCATGTTTCCTTACGTGGGAAGTGTGGCATGTGTTCCAGGCCTGGATTCTGGCAGGGAGCAGGGAGCTGGGAGCCGGGAGCCGGGGGCCGGGGGGTCGGGGGGCCGGAGGCCGGGGACCGGGGGCCAGGAGCCGGGAACCGGGAGCCCGGAGCCGGGAGTCTCTCAGGTGTGCACCCGAGTGCTGGGGTCTCAGACCTGCTCTACTTTACGAAGTTTCCTGGCATGGTCAATTGTCCCACACTGCATCTCCTAGCCTCTCCTAGAGGCATCCATACTTCCTTATCTCCCCCCAGCTCCCTTTCCCAGAAGCTATCAGTATTCTACTAGGAGTGGGAGTTTGTTTGTGCCCTGCCCCAGGCTGCAATGATGTCTGACTCGAGGCTGTCCCGGTTTTTGTGCATGTTTTCAGTAGTCATCCGCCACCTCCAGCTCTTAGAATTCTTTTGTCCCCTTTTCCTGACAGGAGGGGGTGTGGGTGTGATATAGATGCCTCCTTTAGGGAAGAGCACTTTGTAGCCTCTTATTCTCTGCATGTAGACCAGTTGAGGGTTTCTGTTTGTTGCCATCCACTACAAGAAGAAGCTCGTAGTCTGATGGGGTGGGGTATGAGAGATGCATTGATTTACAAGTATAGTGATAAGTCATTAGGCTTGGGTGAACTGAAAAGTTCTGCTTTCTTTGGAAAGTCAGTTATGTCAAATGATGTTCTGCTTGGGCACACTGGCGAAAGAGTGTTCTGCTGAAGCAGACACAGGCGGGAGGACGTGTGGTATTTAGAAGGAATATAGATATGACAGCACAGAGGTCCACTTTGCCTCTACTCCAGTTGTAGGGGGACTGCTATGTATGGAGGCATTTCATTCTTGGCAAACAGCTTCTTATTCAACACCCTGACATCTAGAAGGGGCATAGGCTAACCTGTCATATCCTGTTATAGGATAACCCCATTTAAACAGTTTACAGATATGTATATGTGCATTTTTTGCAGCTCCTGTAATAAGTAGGTTTCCACATGGCATCTTTAAAGGACTTCAAGTCACCTTTGCTCATACTTTGTCCTCTACCCTGTCCTTCTACTCAGCCCACTTTATCCTCCTGGCTCCATTACCCTTTCTCCCCATTTCTTCTTTACATTATCCATATTCAGTCTCCGCCCCCTTGAAAGCCTGCCCATCTCTTACTATTTTCCTGACCTCTATGGGTACCCCAATTTAAACACACATATGTAAAGATTCAAAGATAGCACCCACAAATGTGAGAGAACACGTGACATTTGTCTTTCTGGGTTGGGTTACTTCACTCAGAGTCATTATTACTTCTGAGACAAGGTCTCTCTCAGGTAGCCTTGGTTGGCCTCCAACTCACTGGATAGGTGAGAATGATGCTGAATTCCTGATCCTCCAGCCTCCACCTCTCAAGTGCTGAGATTACAGACATGTACCACTATGCCCTGCAATCCATATACCACCATGCCTTGTAATTCCTCCCAGTTCCACTCTTTTATTTTTCAAAGATTCTTTTTATTTTTGTTTTATGTGTATGAGTGTTTTTCCTGCATATGTGTCCAAGAACAACATATGTGCCCTGCCCGGAAAGAGGCCAGGAGAGGACGTCGGAAGAGGGTTTGGAGTTTTGGACGGTTGTGAGCTGCTGTGGAGATGCTGGTGACTGAACCACGGTTCTCTGTAAGAGTTCTTTACTGTTGAGTCATCCTGTCAACTCCTAATTCTACTTCACATAAGTAACTACTGGAGACGTTGTTTATTATTAAAAAACGCCTCCTCACATCTCCTCCCCTTCCCATCTTGTTCTGGGTTCTGTCTGATGCACCGTTTTATAATGCTCCGGACTGTTTCTGACATTGACCGTGCTTTCCTCACAATAAAAGACACAAGGAAACTGGGCTGTTTTTAAGGAGCTCTTGTTTTATTTTATTTTATTTATTTTTTATTTTTCATTTTTTTGCCATTGTCATTCCATAGTCCCTGGCCGGCCAAGGCCCCAATCTATTTGCATTGTGTCAGCCATATCCAAGATTGTCCACTAGGTGGCGAGCTCATTCCAGCACCTGAGCTCTTTTGTGTAGTAGGTGGTGGCACTTAAACAATGAGGGCATTTTGGGGTCTTGGCACTTGCAGTATCATTATGATGGACATTATGGTGCACAGGGTGACCAATGGGAAGCCAGCCTCATCTGTGTGGTCTCCGGTCAATCTCAAGAGATCATGAAGTGTTTATTGGCTCCACCTGACTTCACTGTTTTAAACACAGAGAAACCAGGAAAAAGCAGGGCAAGAGCTTGTCGACTCCCTGGCTCGAATCATCTGATGACAGAGATACCAGCAAGTGACCAGCTGGTGGGTGTGTATACAACATGGCTACGCCGGGCAAGGGCGGCTCTGGGTGGAAGAAATATAAGCAAGAAAGCATGTGGGCTTTGCTGTAGTGGCTGTTTATTCGGCTTATCTGTAAACCACAGCCTCTCTCTCTCTCTGTCTCTCTCTCTCTCTGTCTCTGTCTCTCTGTCTGTCTGTCTCTCTCTATCTCTGTCTCTGTCTCTCTGTCTCTGTCTTTCTCTCTGTCTCTGTCTCTGTCTCTCTCTCTCTCTCTCTCTGTGTGTGTGTGTTTCAGCGTGCGGCCTCAGGCAGCTGCTACTGCTGTCTAGATAATAAAGCTCAAGTCGCTTAGCACTTTTGAATCCTGCCTGGGATATAGAAGTCTCCTCTATGGAGAATACTGTGGCCATCTGTTGCCTCGCACACTTGACTCAAGTTAGTCTGTTTTCATTCCCATCCTCTAACATTTAAAACAAAGATGACTTGCGAAGGAGATCAGCAAAGGCCACATCGATTCATACAGCTCCTCCATTTTGAGTGACGTGTGTGAATAATTCGATTTCCTCTAGAGTCTTGACTTCTCTGTCCCATCACTCTCTGTAAAGGCCTACCAGGAGAGGCGTTTATTGATCATCTAACGTACCTCAACTGACTACTCATGAGTAAGTTACCCTCAGCAACCACCAAACTGCCAGCCCAAAAGGGAAACTTTAACACTTTATTTATTTATTAATTAAAAGCATCTTATTTTTCTTTTCTTTTTTAAAAGGTTTATTTACTTATTATGTGTAGTGTTCTGCCCACATGCTAGAAGAGGGCACCAGATCTCATTATAGATGGTAATGGGCCACCATGTGGTTGCTGGGAATTTGAACTCTGGACCTCTGGAAGAGCAGTCAGTGCTCTTAACTCCTGAGCCATCTCTCCAAGTCCCTCTTTTTATTAATTCACTTTACATCCTGTTCTCAGCACCTCGTTTCTCCTCTCCTCCCAGTCCCATCCTTACAAATCCTTCCTTCTCCATTGCCCCCTCGCCTTCTCCCCAGAGAAGGAAAAGCCCCGCTTGGTGCCACCCTACCCTGGGACATCCAGCTGCTGTAGGCCTAGGTGCATCTTCTCCCACTGAGGTCCAGTTGGGTAGTAGATGTAGGGGGAGGGGACCCAATGAGAAGCTTCTTATTTTATTTTCATGTATATGGACATTTTGCTTCCATGTGTGTCTGTGCTCTGTGGAGTCCAGAGGAGAGCTTTGAATACCTGGGAAATGAGTTACAGACAGGTGTGGGCCACCACGTTGGTACTGGGATCCGATCTGGTCCTCTGTAAGAGCAAGAAGTGTTCTTCACTGCTCACCTGTCTCTCCAGCCCCCACAAATGGAAACTTCTCACCCTCCTTCCTGTGAAAACTTTAAGAAGGGGTGACTATTTTGCCACACGAGCCTGACCATCCCCTATGCTGTTATATGTCCATCTATAATATTTGTTAGTGTTATAAAATTGTCTTTTAGTAACTTTATCATCAAATAGCATTCAGCTTCACTGTCCTTCCTGAATCCCAAATCCCACAGATTTCACTCCCAGGTCAGTACCATTGTTGGCCACACAGAGTTCCCTGTGGGGTTAGGTCACCATTACCCTGGTTAACGTGGATTCCAGCTTACAGCAGATGACAGTAAGACTAATGTAGGTCAGGACTGGAACATCTCCCATGTTAAAGGTTTGATGTCGCATGTGGTATTATTGGGGCATCATAGAAGCCTCAAGAGATGGGTCTTAGACAGGCCTGGTGGTGTATGCCTTTAATCCTGGCACTCACAAGGCAGACACAGGTAGATTTCTGTGAGTTTGAGGCCAGCCTGGTTAACACAGTGAGTTCCAGGCCAGGCAGAAAACACAGTGAGACCTTGTTGCAAAAGAAAAAGAAATAACAATGTTCTCATGTGGAGAAAGTTAGTGTTTTAAATTTCTTAACCCACATCTGTGAAACACACTCAGGGGACCCCCATGCTACAGTTTCCCCAAGTTTCTATGTTCTATTTCCTTCAAGTCACATGATCTGCACTTGAAAATACTCACCTGTATTTCAAGAAAGATCTTTATGTGGTCTACACTATGGGATAAGAGGCAGGGAAAACTGAAGAAGAAAATGTTGGCTCTATTGTAAAGCCTGTGTGCACATCATACTAGATCATTCAGGTTCATATTTGCTATTTAGCAGCCCCTGGTTTGTGTCAGTCACTGACCTGAAATGTAGGAATAAGGGACCCAGATGGTGAGATGTTGAGAGGCAGGACCGAAGGATGAGAAATAAAGAAGATAAAAACAAAAGCTGGGACCAAGGGGTCTGATGGCTTATGCTAAGCAAGTTTCTTAAGAAGCACAGTGCCATATAGTCTAATTGTAGGGGAGAATGGGCCAAGGTCAGCAGAGTGCTAGTTGAGACAAAGTGGGCAAAGAGAAGACACGGTACCGATAACCACAGCCCTTCAGTAGAAAAACCCAGTGTGGTGGCCCAGGGAGTGGCACTATTAGCAGATATGGCCTTGTTGGAGTAGATGTGATTTTATTACAGTAAGTGTGTCACTGTGGTGGTGGGCTTTGAGACCTTCCTCCTAGCTGCATGGATAAACAGTCCTTTCTTGGCTGCAGTTGGATCAAGATGTAGAACTCTTAGCTCCTTCTCCAGCACCATGTCTGCCTGGATGCTGCCATGTTTCCTGGCTTGATGATAATGACTGAACTTCTGTACCTGGAAGCCAGCCCTAATTAAATATTGTCCTTTATAAGAGTTGCCTTGGTCATGGTGTCTTCACAGCAATGGAAACCCTAAGATAGCCGGGTTCCCAGGAACTGAAAACTAGGGCCAAGACCTGCAATTCCTGTTACCTTTTCATCAGAGCCTCTGAGCAGTCCTTGGGTTTGTCTGGCTTCCAACAAATCATCATCGAACACATGAGCAGAATGGTCGAGCTTGGAGACTAAGCCGAATGGTAGGCCTGCTCCTGGTCTCCTGGGTGAGATTTCTATTTAAACATCAAGTCTTGAGGACAGGTTGTGAGGCTCCTGTGGAAGTACAATGGGAAATGTCACCATGACTCATCTCTAAGACAGCCTTGAGCAGCAAAGCCTTGGAGGATACTGGCCCAGGCTGAGTTGTGGAGGTCCGTGCAGCTGGATGGACACATGACTTCATGTTGCACTGTAGGCGGTGACACTGGGACTCTAGGGACACTGGGTTCTAGGTCTGTACCATCAAACTCTGCAACTTAGCTTACCTGTGACAAAGACCTTGTTTTCCTCACGGCACAGGCCCCTGCCTTCTCTGAACACTCAGCTCCCCCTGCATCTGCCTGTGATTGCTCCTGCCTGATTGGGGGAGGAGTTAGAGGGGCCAACAGTGGTTGAAAGAGGCTTTTGCAAGGATCAGAGGCCCCATGAGGGCCATTTTGTCTCTGTTGTGTGCACAGCACTGCCACCCAAGCCCAAATCACAAGCCGGCTTCATCCACGGAGGGGGAGGACCTGGTAACCGTAAAGTAACATGTGGACTGAGGCTCAGAATACAGCCTGCCTGTGGAAGACACACAGTCAGAACCTCTCGTAGTCGTACCCGTCTGAGGGCAGCAGTGTAGGATGAACTGCTAGAATAAACATTGGAGAAACATGAACTGTCGATCATGTGGACCCATTTTCTTCAAAGGCAGGGAGTGTATATCCCCGGGGCCCCTGGAAGGGCGGAGTGAAAGGGGTGAAACAAACAACCTGGTCGACCCGAATCCCTCCAAAGTCCTGAGAATTATTTAGGTTCAATCATCCTCCACCAATAGAATCTATTCTTATGCTTATTACAACTGACCCCCCCTTCGCCTAGGCCCTAGCCCTGTTTATCAGCCAATAGGACTCACCGTTATTGCAAAGGTCACAGGCGCTGAAAGCTGTGTTGTGATAATTGCCACATGGAAACCTCTTCTCCAAAGATGCTGGCTTTTCTTTAATTATTATGTATACAGCGTTCTGGTTGCATGTATACCTGCATGCCAGAAGAGGGCACCAGATCTCATTATAGTTGGCTGTGAGCCACCATGTGGTTGCTGGGGATTGGACTCAGGACCTCTGGAAGAGAAATCAGTGCTCTAAACTGCTAAGCCATCTCCTGGGCTCTGACGTTGGAAGTTTTTGACCCAGTGCCTGCAAACATGGTGCTGAACCGAGTTCATTCTTTACTTCATGTGGATAGTCTTCCTGCTAGCCTTGAGGCTTACAGTGTCCCCGACACAACAGGACTCTTACTTTATTCATGTCACAACTGACACAGAACCCCATGAATGTGCAACCTGCAACACAGTGAGTGCCATCTAACACGACCCGTTCAACTTGGACATTACCTGTGAGTAATTTCTGTTTTATCCTTGCTACAACTGTCTACTTACAGAGGGCTAGAGCCAGGACACTTGGTGCATCTTGAGAGTGGTGACACGAACCCATGACACAAGTACTTAGCCTGCCCGGGGTAGCCTGGTCTAGTCCAAGCACGTGCAACCAGGCCCAGCACTGAGCTAGAATGGGTTGGAGGGGACTTCTCCCACCTAGAGAGGCTCATGGTGATGGAGACACAGGGAACATCTCAGACTCAGGCTCAGTGAACACACAAGTGTCCAGTGTGTGTGTGTTGGTGATGGATCAGGGCTCATGCATGCTACATGAATGTTCTACTAACCTGCACCCCAGCTCTGGCCGGGACCTGCTTAACTGAGGTTATTACACAGCTACTGTAGCCTTCTATAGTGCAGGATTTCCCCTTCCCTCTGCTGACATCACACATGGCTTTATGCCTCCAACTGGACCACCCCAGGACCTCCAGGACCCTTTCCTCCTTCTGGACCATTATACCCCCACCTGATGTTCCTTTTTCAGCCCCTGCTGTGCCAGTCCCTGGCCTCACAGAGCCATATGCTACACCAAAATATATGCCCATTCCAGAGCTACCTAGGCCATGTGGTGCACCCAAAGATCCAGCTGAAGCTGGTTCTTTAGGTCCACAGGGATCCATCTCTTCTGAACATTGGGCACCAGGAATTGTGGAGCAGCATCCTAATATGCCATATCAGTCTCCAGGGCCATATCCCACTGTTCTTCCTCCAACATCAGGAGCACTGCCTGTTCCGTGTGCCACTGGGAACCTGGGGACTACCAGAATCATATCCTGGCCCTTCAGGATCATACCCCACCCCATGACCCTATCCTACTCTGAATAATCCTTACTATGTGCCTTCAGGACCTGCTGGTGCTCCACCAATGCCTGGCGGCCCCCACTCTTACCATTAAGTTGACAGTGGATGAAGAGATGGAGCATTGCTTTTTGAAGTACATGTATATGCATGTAAAAGCATATATAATGGCTGGCTTCACTGTTGGTTGAGGGCATTAGTGAAAGAACTTTTGCACCTCAGTTCCTGCTTCATGTGTTTGTATATGTAGAACATCACATTGGTACAATCAAATAAAATGAAGAAGCAAATCATTCAAGTGTGGTTAATGTGATTATTTGTATTGAATAACATTTGATAATTTTTGTTTAAAGCATAGCTATGCCCTCAAATCTAAAATAATATGGATTATTGTTATAATCTACAACTTAATTGACAAAGTCAAGTACTTTTTATAATAACCCCATCACCACCATACCCCGTATAACTACGAATAAACACTTAATTGAAACATATAACTCCTCAACATTTTGAGTTCCTTCTACCTACACAAACCTGGCCCTCTTACTGTATTCATCTACATAACTGTATGTGTGTGTGTGTTTGTGTGTTTGCTAAGTTTAACTTAACCATTATATCCAGTTCTCCCCAGATAGCATAAAGTTCCTATCAAAATTGCACCTTGATCTAAGGACAGATTATGCTCTGACAGAGCTCTAGAAGAATGTTGGCACCAAATGCACATAAGAGTTTTAAGGCTTACTGTGGTAGTCAGACTGCCCATGCCAAGTCCAGCCTCAGGAAGAAATAAGGAAAATGGGCAAGATGCGTAAGGCAGCCGTTGCTGAACTGTCACTGCCTCGGTTCCTCCACCCAGCCAGCCATCTGAGTAGCAGGGCCAACACGATGCCTTCTTAACAATCTAATTTGGAATTCACAAATCATTGTTTCCTTAAGAAAACAATTACAGGGGCTGGAGAGATGGCTCAGCGGTTAAGAGCACTGACTGCTCTTCCGAAGGTCCTGAGTTCAAATCCCAGCAACCACATGGTGGCTCACAACCATCCGTAATGAGATCTGACACCCTCTTCTGCTGTGTCTGAAGTGTACTTACATATAATAATAAATAAATCTTTTTTAAAAAAGAAAACAATTACAAAAGGTGGTTCATTTCTATCATTGCATTATTTTTTTGTAAGTTAAACAAGTTACTGGGTGGGTTAAATAAAGCAAACATCATTAAAAAAACACAGTTAGCATATAAAAATATGCTTGAGCTGATTGTAGTGGTACACGACAGTAGGATTTGCTAAAGGAAACCAAAACAGAGAGTTTTTTTTTTTTTTGAGACAGGGTTTCTCTGTGTAGCCCTGGCTGACCTGGAACTCACTCTGTAGATCAGGCTGGCCTTGAACTCAGAAATCCACCAGCCTCTGCCTCCCAAGTGCTGGGATTAAAGGGGTGCGCCACCACTGCCTGGCGACAGCTAGATTTCTTATAAGTTAGAGGCTAGCCTAATCTATGGAACAAATCCAAGACAGCCTGGGCTACATAGAGCAACCCTGCTCAATAAATAGTAATAAATATATATCACTGTAGAAGAAGAGATTTGCACTCGCAGTCTTGTTTTGATTTATCAATTTGAAAATGAACATATGTCCAATGGTAATGGTGATATTGTACATCCTCTTTGAGAGAGGTCAAAATGGAGCAGACTTGGATAAAGAATGTGCTGCTAAGTTGGAACAGACTATTCTTCCAATGACTTCAGTCTTCAGGAGAACGGTGTGTTACGTTGGGAGAGAGGCTTTGTGTTTGCATCAATGGAAAAGGAGAAGAGGCTTTGGATTCCATCCAAAATAATAAGAGTTAGATTTGGTGGAGGGGACCTCCTGAAGATCTTGGCTGTGGACAGGAGGAAAAGAAAAACCAAAAGGATCGAGTGGGTAATGTATGATACTGCCTCTCCACTGAAACAACTCTGAAACTGACTGGGAACTGACCGGGAAATGATAATGACTCCAGCCAGGACTTCGGCTATACATAGTCAGTGGGTCTTACTGACTACAGAGTCCTCAAGACTCCTCTTCCCACCCTTTCATATGGCATAGATAAACAAATATATATATGTATGTATATATATATATGTATATATATATATA
>NW_022196904.1:14750633-14758504 GCF_008632895.1 Mastomys coucha
TATATATATATATATATATATATATATATATATATAAATTTTTGTTTAATGTCTGAGTGCTTTGCTGCATATATATCCGCATGCCAGAAGAGGGCATCATATCCCCTCAAAGATGGTTGTGAGCCACCATGTGGTTGCTGGAAATTGAATTCAGGACGTCTGGAAGAGCAGCCTGTGCTCTTAACCACTGAGCCATCTCTCCAGCCCAATAAACCCTTATAGTGCAGTTTTGGTTACAATCCAAACTAGCTTTAAAAAGAGCAGTCTTTCAACTGCTCAAACAAAGAACAAAAAAAATCTTCATTAACTGAGCTGTGCACGTTGTGCATCCCACATCCCATATCTTGTTGTACAGAACTTGTGAGAACCTTTACGTACATAGAAAATGCCGGCCAAAGAAGCAGCCCTGATAGGATCCACCCTCGGGGATGCTGGGAGGCCTGAACCTGCCTCAGACTGCTTTGATGCTGTTTCCTCTTGGGGAACTTGCTTCCAGAACAGCTTCAGGGAGGGCTGCTGACCCCACATGACTTCGGTTTGTCCAGCCTTGCATACTGATCTATTCATATTCAGGATTTCATTTAAGCCTACAAGGACTGGGTAACAAATGTCACAGCTACCTTTCTAACCATTTCCCCAATTTTCTTGGGTCCCAAAGGAACTCCTATACCTCAAATCATCAGGAAGCAGTTTCAAGAGGACCATGGTCCCAGTCCCTTAAGATGGGTGGATGGTTTTGCTCATTTTATGAGTTATGATGCTTTATCATTTAAGGAGATGGTTATAAATAGTTACGGTCTTGGACAGGAGGAAACGAATTACTCTAGGCCTCTTAGACTTAGGCAGTTCTCTCTTTTCTTTCCCTTTCTCTATCCTTCTTTATTTCTTAGATAAAAAGGGAAGGAGGTTGAAAAGGAGAGGGGAATATAGAAATATCACATAAGAATAATGGAAAAAAGGGTAGATTATTGAATCTACTCTTCTACTTAGAACTATTGCTAGTCTCAAAAAAGGTTACTTTTGCTTACATTGATATAGATAATTGTATATTGATACAGGTTTAAGGTTTTCATTGATACAAGTCTTTGTTATTGATACAAAATTTAAGCCTACTTTTGTTACAACATACATTGTATACATGTTTTCAACTTTTGTATAAGTTATTGGACATTTGCAACTCATTTGAAAATATAATTTTTAATTCCAGTCCTGTCTCTGAGGGTCCAGCTGTGAAGGTCTGTGGACACCAGCACATGTGATCACCAGATTGAACAGTTAGGGTGCTGAGCTGGAGAATGAGGAACTTTCTATGGAATCTTACTGTGGAGGAGGAGGAGGACTTAACTGACTCAGCACAAAGTCACCAATGTGGGGTCTAAGTCTCCTCTGAGTCATTGTCTTAACCAGGTCAGTCTGCAGAATTGTCTGAGAGGGATTGTCTTGATTGTCTTAGTGGATGTAGAAGGGTGGTGCCATCCCTATACAGGTGGTGTGAGGTGTCTAAGAAAGCTTGATGGAGAGAGAGAGAGAGAGAGAGAGAGAGAGAGAGAATATGAGCCAGGAAGCGGCTTTCCTCTTTGGTTCCTGCCTTCAAGTTCCTGCCTTCAATTTCTACCCTGACTTCAGTCAAGGATGGATTTGACCTAAAGGTGGCAAGAAGCAAATCCTTTGTTCCCTAGGTTGCTGATATTAGTGTATTTATCACACAGCAGCAGTAAGGCATGGAGAACACAGATTTTTTTTTTTAGACAAATTTCTTTTTTTTTGCATATAGTTTACATATATACAAATATACATTTCTTATATTTGTTAGGTTTTTCTCCTTTAAATTTATTTTTATATATTTAGGTGGATTTATTTTATTTTATTTTTATTAGATATTTTCTTTATTTACATTACAAATGATATTCCCTTTCCTGGTTTCCCCTCCTAAAAAACTCCTGTTCTCTCCCTCACCCTGCTCACCAACCCACCCTCTCCTGCTTCCTGGCCCTGGCATTCCCCTACACTGGGCATAGAACCTTCACAGGACCGAAGTCCTCTCCTCCCATTGATGACCAACTAGGCCATCCTCTGCTACATATGCAGCTGGAGCCATGAGTCCCACCATGTGTACTCTTTGGTTGGTGGTTTAGTCCCTGAGAGCTCTGAGGGTGCTACTTAGTTCATATTGTTGTTCCTCCTAAGGGGTTGTAAACCCTTCAGCTCTTTGGATCCTTTCTCTAGCTCCTTCATTGGAGACCCTGTGCTCAGTCTAATGGATGGCTATGAGCCTCTACTTCTGTATTAGTTGGGCACTGACAGAACCTCTCAGGAGACAGCTATATCAGGCTCATCTTAGCCAGCACTTGCTGGCATCCACAAAAGAGTCTGGGTTTGATGGTTGAATATGGGAAGGATTCCCAGGTGGGGCAGTCTCTGAATTGTCCTTCCTTCAGTCTCTGCTCCATACTTAGTCTCTCCAACTCCTTCCATGGGTATTTTGTTCCCCTTTCTAAGAAGGATGGAAGTATCCACACATTGGTCTTCCTTCTTTTTGAGATTCTTGTGGTTTGTGGATTGTATCTTGGGTATTCTGAGCTTCTGGACTAATATCCACTTATCAGAGAGTGCATATCATGTGTGTTCTTTTGTGACTGGATTACCTCACTCAGGATGATATTCTTCAGATCCATCTATTTGCCTAAGACTTTCATAAATTCATTGTTTTTAATAGCTGAGTAGTACTCCATTGTGTAAACATTTTCTGTATCCATTCCTCTGTTGAGGAATGTCTGGGTTGTTTCCAGCTTCTGGCTATTATAAATAAGGCTGCTAGGAACATAGTGGAGCATGTGTCCTTATTACATGTTGGAGCATCTTCTGGGTATATGCCCAGGAGTTGTATTGCTGGGTCCTCAGGTAGTACTATGTCCAATTTTCTGAGGAACCTCCAAACTGATTTTGAGAGTGGTTGTACCAGCTTGCAATCCCACCAGCAATGGAGGAGTGTTCCTCTTTTTTCCACATCCTCGCCAGCATCTACTGTCACCTGAGTTTTTGATCTTAGCCATTCTGAATGGTGTGAGGTTGAATCTCAGGGTTATTTTGATTTGCATTTCCCTGATGACTAAGGATGTTGAACATTTCTTTAGGTGCTTCTCAGCCATTCGGTATTCCTCAGTTGAGAATTCTTTGTTTAGCTCTGCACCTCACTTTTTAATAGGGTTATTTGGTTCTCTGGAGTCTAACTTCTTGAGTCCTTTGTATATATTGGATATTAGCCCTGTATCAGATATAAGATTGGTAAACATCTTTTCCCAATCTGTTGGTTGCTATTTTGTCCTATTTACAGTGTCCCTTGCAATTTTATGAGGTCTCATTTGTCAATTCTTGATCTTAGAGCATAAGCTATTGATATTCTGTTCACAAAATTTTCCCCTGTACCTATGTGCTTGAGGCTTTTCACCACTTTCTTTTCTGTTATTTTCAGTGTATCTGGTTTTATGTAGAGATTCTTGATCCACTTGGACTTGAGCTTTGTGCAAGGAGATAGGAATGGATCAATTTGCATTCTTCTACACGATAACTGCCAGTTGAGGCAACACCATTTGTTGAAAATGCTGTTTTTTTCCCCCACTGGATGGTTTTAGCTCCTTTGTCAAAGATCAAGTGACCATAGTTGTGTAGGCTCATTTCTGGGTCTTCAATTCTATTCCACTGGGCCACCTGCCTGTCACTTTACCAATACCATGCAGTTTTTTTTTTTTTTTTAAATCACAATTGCTCTATAATAGAGCTTGAGGTCAGGAGTGGTGATTCCGCCAGAAGTTCTTTTATTGTTGAGAATAGTTTTCACTATCATAGGTTTTTTGTTATTCCAGATGAATTTGTAAATTGCTCTTTCCTACTCTGTGAAGAATTGAGTTGGAATTTTGATGGGGATTGCATTCAATCTGTAGATTGTTTTCAGCAAGATGACCATTTTTACTGTATTAATCCTGCCAATCCATGAGCGTGGGAGATCTTTGCATTTTCTGAGACCTTTGATTTCTTTCTTCAGATACTTGAAGTTCTTGTCATACAGATCTTTCACTTGCTTAGTTAGAGTCACACCAAGGTATTTTATATTATTTGTGACTATCGTGAAGGGTGTTGTTTCCCTAATTTCTTTCTCAGCCTGTTTAACTTTGAGTAGAGGAAGGCCTCTGATTTGCTTGAGTTAATTTTATATCCAGCTACTTTGCTGAAGTTGCTTATCAAGTTTAGGAGTTCTCTGGTGGAATTTTTGGGGTCACTTAGGTATACTATCATATCATCTGCAAATAGTGATAAATTGACTTCTTTCTTTCCAATTTGTATTCCTTTGATCTCTTTTTGTTGTCTAATTGCTCTGGCTAGGACTTTAAGTACAATATTGAATAGGTAGGGAGAGAGTGGGCAGCCTTATCTAGTCCCTGATTTTAGTGGGATTGCTTCAAGTTTCTCTCCACTCAGTTTGATCTGGCTGGCTACTTGTTTGCTGTATATTGCTTTTACTACGTTTAGGTGTGGGCCTTGAATTCCTGATCTTTCCAAGACTTTTATTATGAAGGGATGTTGGATTTTATCAAATGCTTTCTCAGCATCTAATGAGATGATCATATGGTTTTTTTCCCTTGAGTTTGTTTATATAGTGAATTACATTGATGGATTTCCATGTATTGAACCATCTTCTCATCCCTGAAATGAAGCCTACTTGATCATGGTGGATGATTGTTTTGATGTTTTCTTGGATTTGGTTTGCGAGAATTTTATTGAGTATTTTTGCATCGATATTCATGAGGGAAATTGGTCTGAAGTTTTCTTTCTTTGTTAAGTCTTTGTGTGGTTTAGGTATCAGAGTAATTGTGGCTTCATAGAACGAATTGGGTAGAGTTCCTTCTGTTTCTATTTTGTGGAATAGTTTGAGGAGTATTGGTATTAGGTCTTCTTTGAAGGTCTGATAAAACTCTGCACTAAACCCATCTGGTCCTAGGCTTTATTTGGTTGGGAGACTATTAATGATTGTTTCTATTTTGTTAGGGGATATGGGACTGTTTAGATAATTTATCTGATCTTGATTTAACTTTTGTCCTTAGTATCTGTCTAGAAAATTGTCCATTTCATCCAGGTTTTCCAGTTTTGTTGAGCATAGGCTTTTGTAGTAGGATCTCATGATTTTTTGGATTTCCTCAGTTTCTGTTGTTATGTCTCCCTTTTCATTTCTGATTTTTAATTAGAATACTGTTAGTCTGGCTAAAGGTTTATCTATTGTGTTGATTTTCTTAAAGAACAGCTACTGGTTTGGTTGATTGATTCTTTATATAGGGTTTTTTTTTTTTTTTTTGTTTCCACTTGGTTGATTTCAGCCCTGAGTTTGATTATTTCCTTCCATCTACTCCTCCTGGGTGAATTTCCTTCTTTTTGTTCTAGAGCTTTCAGATGTGCTGTCAAATTGCTGGTGTATGCTCTCTCAAGTTTCTTTTTTGAGGCACTCAGAGCTATGAGTTTTCCTCTTAGGACTGCTTTCATTGTGTCCCATAAGTTTGGGTATGTTATGGCTTCATTTTTATTAAACTCTAAAAAGCCTTTAATTTCTTTCTTTATTTCTTTCTTAACCTAGTTATCATTGAGTAGAGTGTTGTTAATCTTCCATGTGTATGTGGGTTTTCTATTGTTTATGTTGTTATTGAGGACCAGACTTAGTCCGTGGTGATCTGATAGGCTGCAAGGAATTATTTCAATCATCTTGTATCTGTTGGGGCCTGTTTTGTGACCAATTATATGGTCAATTTTGGAGAAGGTACCATGAGGTGCTGAGAAGAAGGTATATCCTTTTGTTTTAGGATAAAATGTTCTATAGATATCTGTTAAATGCATTTGGTTCATATCTTCTGTTAATTTCACCGTTTCTCTGTTTAGTTTCTGCTTCCATGATCTGTCTGTTGATGAGAGTGGGGTGTTGAAGTCTCCCACTATTATTGTGTGCAGTGCAATGTATGCTTTGAGCTTTAGTAAAGTTTCTTTTTTTTTTTTTGTTTTTTTGTTTTTTTGTTTTTTTTTTTTTGAGACAGGGTTTCTCTCTGTAGCCCCGGCTGTCCTGGTACTCACTCTGTAGACCAGGCTGGCCTCGAACTCGGAAATCCGCCTGCCTCTGCCTCCCAAGTGCTAGGATTAAAGGCGTGCGCCACCACCGCCCGGCTAAAAGTTTCTTTTATGAATGTAGATGCCCTTGCATTTGGAGCACAGAGTTCAGAATAGAGAGTTCATCTCAGTAGATTTTACCTTCGATGAGTATGAAGTGTCCCTCATCTTTTTTGATCACTTTATTTTGAAAGTTGATTTTATTTGATATTAGAATGGCTACTCCAGCTTGTTTCTTGGGACCATTTGCTTGGAAAATTGTTTGTTGGCTTTTACTTTGAGGTAGTGTCTGTCTTTGTCACTGAGGTAGGTTTCCTGTATGTAACAAAATGTTGGGTCCTGTTTATATAGCCAGTCTGTTAGTCAGGTCTTTTTATTGAGAATTGAGTCCATTGATATTAATAGATATTAAAGAAAAGTAATTGTTGCTTTTTGTTATTTTTGTTGTTAGAGTTGGAATTCTGTTCATGTGGCTATCTTCTTTTAGTTTTGTTGAAAGATTACTTCCTTGCTTTTTCTAGGATGTAGTTTCCCTCCTTGTGTTGGAGTTTTCCATTTATTATCCTTTGAAGGCCTGGATTTGTGGCAAGATATTGTGTAAATTTGCTTTTGTCATGGAATACCTTGGTTTCTCCATCTATGGTAATTGAGAGTTTTGCTGGGTATAGTAGCCTGGGCTGGTGTTTGAGAATACAGATTTTTTAGTGAAGATTATTTAACATATCCTTATGGACCATAAATAATATTCTCTATACTCATATGCAAAGCTTTTAGTATCTTTTGGGCAAAGAGGTTAGACCACGAGACAGTCAAGCCATGTGTAGATGCAGCTCCTATTCTGGCATCCTCTGCCTTGAGCCTCAAGAGACAATGATGGGACTTTCCTTTGAAGTTTTTTGGACACTTGGCTCCTCCCCTGCCCATCCTCTGGATGCTAACATCTCTGTCTCTGGACCAGGAGCTTCCAGGACAAATTATAAGCTCACTCCTTACTGTGTGGAGCACAGTGAGCAGGGTGACTAGCCCTGCAATACACTTGTACCCAAGTCTCAGGCCAGCTTGTGGTACTTGAGCCTGGTAGCCATTCCTGCTGTAGCCACAGACATGAGCTGCAAGTCTCCTAGTATCCTCTAGAGGGCAACACAGGGACACAGAGTCAACATTCAGAAAGTTATTTAATTGTGCATATAAACCATGCTTTTTTTTTTTACCCATCCATCAGTTGAAGGCCATTTACATTGTCTCCATTTTGTAGCTCCTGTGCCTAGAGTAGCAGTGACCATGGCTCAGCAGGAGTCTGTGAAGTAGGATGTCATGTCCTTTGACCGAATGCTAGGAGTGGTGTGGCTGGGTCATGTAGCAAGTTTATTATTATTGTTATGATTATGATGATGATGATGATGATGATGATGATTGCTAGTTTTCCATAGGATTCCTATAGTGGTTGCACCAGTTTGCAACCCCACCAATAGTGAATGAGGACTCCCCTTTCCTCACATCCCAAGCAGCAGTTGTGTAGGTGTTAGCCATTCTGACTGGGGTCATGCGAAATCTCAATGTAGTTTTAATTTACATTTCCCTAACTGCTAAGGATGATGAACACATTTGGGGATGTTTCTCAGTCATTTTTATTTCTTCATTTGAAAACTCTCTGTTCAAATCTATGGCCATTTTATACTTAGGTTGCTTGCTTCCTTTTCCTCTTCCTCCTCCTCCTCCTCCTCCTC
>NW_022196904.1:14758551-14768095 GCF_008632895.1 Mastomys coucha
TTCCTTCCTTTCTTCCTTCCTTCCTTTCTTCCTTCCTTCTTCCCTTCCATCTTTCCTTCCTTCCTTTCATTTTTGAGGTAGGGTCTCTCTATATCGCCCTGGCTGTCCTAGAATAAACTATTACAGCAGGCTGACCTCAAACTTACAGAGGATTAAAGGAGAGTGTCACCACACCAGGTTCTGTTTGTTTTCTTGTCTTTCTATTTTTTGAAGAAAATTCAATATATGTATTGCATATTAATCTGCTGTGAGATGTCTATTCCTATAGGTGCTCTTTTCAGGGTTTTGTTTGCCATATGGAAGCTTTTTAGTTTTATGATGTCCTGTTTGTCAATAGTTGGCCTTAGTCCTGGGTAATGGAGTCCTGTCCAGAACGTCCTTTCCCACACCTGTACCATGGAGGACTCTCTTCTAGTCATGCTAGGTTTTGCAAAAAGCCTTTTCTGCACCCTTTGAGACAGTTTTTTGTCTTTGTTTACCTCTGGTGCAAAGAGAGCAGAACACTATTCAGCTGTAAAAGAAAATGAAATCGTAACACTGGAAGGTAAATGGATAGAATAGTAAATGGATGGAGAGAGAGGTGAACAAGACCAAGAAAGATGAACACTGCCTGGTCTTTCACAGTTGTGGTTCCTAGCTCTGAATCTTTAGCTGTGTGTACATCACTGGGGATAGCCAGAGAAACCAGGAAAGTTAAAAGAGATCATGGGTGTTGGAGGAGCACAGAGAGCACCTAGGAACAGATTCTATGAAGGGCAAAATGGGGATGGGGTGAACTCAATACAGATGGGGAAGGAAGGATGAGGCATAAAAAACCATAGAGATATCTGAGAAAGTCATAGCGAGTCATGTTACTTTATGTTTATCTAAGATACATTGTAATATTATGTTTATATAATATTTAAATATATTTGTACTATTTGGATGACAATGTTCCATCAGAGATCCACAGACTAATAGCAACACAGTTACTGGGCTGAGAAACCTCATTTCAAATTGATGGTCAGGTTCTTCCAGGAGCCTTCTCAAACAAAATAGACTATTGCTATTGGCCTTGGTTGCTTCCTAGAGTTTGAAGACATCCATATTGTTGAAGACACTGTATTCTTACAAGATACAAGGCTTGGAGGTATCTAGTTGGATCTGACTCTGAAACCTCCTCTTTGAGGACTAGACCTTAGAGTACTTGAAGGTACTTGCAAGCTGACAAGAGATGAAAGCAGTCCATAGTCCTACCCTGTTGTGATTCTGTAAAACCATAGCACTGACCAGCATAACAAGACATCCATAAAGGTGCAACAGTGGCACGTCCATTCTGGAGGAAACCAACAACTGTCTAATAGGACTTAAGCCCTGCTCAATAGGAGGGAGATCATGCCTGGTTCTAGAATCTTAATCAAATACTCATGGCTAGTGAGGTCATGGATCCTAGAGGAGAACTTACTATGGCTTCTTTTCTAAATCAGTATAATTTCTAGGTTCATTCTATATGTCTTTTTTTTTTTTTTTTTTGAGACAGGGTTTCTCTATATAGCCCTGGCTGTCCTGGAACTCACTCTGTAGACCAGGCTGGCCTCAAACTCAGAAATCTGCCTGCCTCTGCCTACCAAGTGCTGGGATTAAAGGTGTGTGCCACAACTGCCTGTCTAGGTTCATTCTAAATACTCATCCTTATACCCACAGACACTAACTCATCTCTCTAGCTCGTAGTCTCACTTTCAAGCTGCTGGTACCCTCCCTCATTATTGATGCACAATGCAGATGAAGAAGAGAATGTTTTATTTGTTCTGCGCCTTTTACTGACACAAAGGGGTAACTGTGCTTGATAGTCATGAACTTGCGCAGTTTGTAATAGCCACCAATCAAAGCCTGCCGGGGGTCTGCACACAGTGTCAGAGACACAATGTATACAGTGGGTCGCTGCTGTTTCTGAACACCATCTTGATGGACAGAGGCTATTTTGACCCTTCAGCTCTCAAATGCAGAGGCCGAACCTGAACAAACACAGGTGTGTTATCACATAAACAGTCTGCCGTTCTTTTTGACATCTGGGTGCTACACGGGGTTGTTTCTGTGCTGCACACACAGGTTTGGACTGTTCCTGCTCCCTGTCAGTATTTTATGCCCATTTGGGGTTTGTGCATTTAGGAGTGCAGGACACTACCAGTGTAGACAAGTTGCAATTTCAATCTTTTATCTGAATTCACCTTGCTGATAGGGGTGTGTGTGGTGGGGTAACTCATCCCAAGGATCAGAGTAAGTTCAGATTGTGCGGCACTCACCATAAATGTAGTCTGAGAGAGATCCTTTAGACTCAGGCATGGTCTGGCTGAGGGAATTACGGATCCTTATTAGAATGGAGACCTCCAAGGGAGTCCCGGCTCCAGACAATTGTCCTAGTCTCCTGACTCCAGGTGACTTGGGGAAGTATGCTTAGGGTTGGGATCTGACTGGTCAGAGCTTAAAGAGAAGAATGATTTATTAGATGTGTGAATCTCTCCTAGCTAATGGAACCAGCCAGTGTAATGCCATGAGAGCCACAGTTAGACTAGCTCACCTGGGCATCTCCCTCTGAGTCTCAGCTTGGAGACTATGGCTGTACAAGTGCCCAGACCTTACAAGACATCACATTATTGTTCATGTCCCCAAGGGAGGGACACAGGACTTAGGTCCTCCTGATGACTCCATGTCCTCGGGAGTAAGTCTAGCGACTTTTCTCCTGCAGGCACATAGTAACAGACAGTGCTGATCCGGACAGCTATCTTGTCTGTGTCAGGTCCTTGTTCACATTGAAGGTTGCTTTATAGACGTTGCAACGTTTATTCACCATGTGTGATATCACCAGGAGACCGAGACACAGGGTACACAGTGGCCGCATGAGCCTCACACAGGCCACAGGTGACAGATGTGAAGCACAAGCTGTCTCCAGCCACGTATCCATTGTCCCCTCCCTGAAGGCCTTCTAAGGGGCTCTGTAGAGCAGAGAGGATCTGGTGTTGATCTTGGTCATCAACAGTTGAGAGGACATCTTGTTCAAGAATTGAAAACAATTGGACAATTAGATCTGACTCTAGAATTGAGTTGCCTGTCTCTGAAGAATTTTTGAGGTATTATAGGTCTGCCAGCCCAAGTTCTAGACAAGAAATCATGTGTTTTCTGGTGTGCAGCTGTCACCCCTCCCTGGAACACAATGGACAGGGTTTTGCTTCACCCTCACATTAGATCCTGCATCTACCACAGGGGTCCCTCTGCTCAGGATTCATTGATTTCAAACCACTTTACCATCTGCCCTTCATCTCACCTGATTGTGCTCTTTAGAGAAACCATCCTTGGATCAACAGGGATTGGCCTTGGAGTCTGGGTATTAGTAACAATGGTCTTATGGAGAAAGTTAACATCCCAAATCCCTATCCCAGATCTGCCAAACACACCTGTCCTTGTAGCCCGAGTTCTAGCCAGTTCTTGCTTTCTACCTCCTACCAGTCAGGTAGCTAAAAATATCCACCTGGGAGGACGAGGAAGAGGGGTCAGTAGTTAAGTGCACTAGATGCTCTTGAAGACCTAACACCTGCTCCTAGCACACCCTTGGCCGCTCATAATCATCTGTAACTCCAGTTCCAGGGGATCTAAAGCCTCTTTATGGTTTCCGTGGACACCAGGTATTCTTGTGGTACACAGCTATGCATGCTTCTCAGGAAATATCCCTGCATAATCTTCACCTTGGGAGACAGGGCATTATAGGCCAGGGAGAAAATAATGGTCTTGTTTCAAGGTCATCTTCTCTCTCGTAGATCATTCTGAGGCTCGCCCTTTGTCTTTTGTGGTCCCGTGCCTCATGCCAGTCACCATGGAACCCTGGGAAGGTTGGCACTTGTTATGATGGTCTAGCCTGGGTAGTGAGCTGAACTCCAGTCCTGCTAATTGTCTCACGTGAGATTTCTGAACACACGTCAAGCCCTGAGGACAGGCTGTGGATGTTTCTAAGGGAAGTTCAATGGGACTCTTCTTATGTCTGATCTGGAGGACAGTTTTAGGCAGCAATGCTTTGGAGGTCTCTGGCCCAGTCTCAGTAATGAAGGTCAGTACAGCCGGAAGGACACAGCTCCATGGTGCATGGGAGGCAGTGGGTCACTGAAGACCAGGAGAGACACTGGGACTATGACTCCAGGTCCTAGGTCTGTACCATCAATCTCTGCAGCTCAGCTCCCATATGACAAAGGCTGTCTCTCCCACACAGCACAGGAGACCCACCATGTCTGAGCACTCAGGCCCTTCTGTCTGGTTCTCTAAGGATATGGATTGGGGATAGAAGTTACAGAGACCAAAGAGGCCTTTGCAAGGATCAGAGGTCCCACAGGGAGCCATGTTCTCTCTGTTGTCTGTACAGCACTACCACCCAAGGCCACCATGACATGTGACAGTTCTAACTCAATGGAGAGTGAGGATAGTAGGCTTAAAGGGTGAACATGAGACTTAAATAAGCCTACCAGTGGAGGATAAACGGTCAAAAACTCTTAGCAGGTGACAGGCTGAGGCTATCTGAGGACAATAGGACTCTCATGACTCAGTGTCTCAACTGACACAGGATCCTAGGAGTGTGAAACCTGGAACCCAGTGAGTGCCAACCCATGTGACCCAGTCAACCTGGATATTACTTCTATGTATTATATGACTAACTTCTGTCCCATCCTTGCTACAACTGCCTAAATACAGAGTTCTGGAGCTAGGACACAAGTCATTCCTGGGTTCATGACAGACCCACCACACAAATATCTTGGTAGACCTAGGCATCCTGGCCTAGCCCAAGCACATGCAGCCTGACCCAGCATTGAATTAGAATGTGGTGAAGGGACTTCTACGTAGAGAGGCTCAGGGAGACACATGGGACATCTGGAACTCAGGCTTAGAGAACACATGAGTGTCAAGTGGGTTTGTTCTGTGTACTGTGGTGCTGATGGATCAGGGCTCATGCATACCACATGAGTACTCTTCTAATAACCTGCACCCCAGCTCTGGCTGGGACCCGCTTAACTGAGGTTATTACACAGCTACTGTAGCCTTCTATAGTGCAGGATTTCCCTTTCCATTGGTTGACATCACATGTGGCTTCATTCTATTTGCTCCAGATGGTCCAGATACCCTGGTTATGTCTTCTCAGATATGCATCTGCATCCTGTATTAAACCTCAACCTCTCCTGCTGTAAAGCCTCTCACCCACCTTCACATTAGTCTTGGATTATCAGAAGGAACCCCCTCAGTCATGCTACCAAGAGCTGTTAATCCCCACCCTCACCACTAATAAAAGCCGATCCTATATATCTTCTTATCTGGAATTCTGCCACTGTCATCGATAAGACAACAGTGAAGAAATGTACAGGTCTTGGTAAATGGATCTCTGAAATGTTAGCTCTGAACTTTGGAGTGAAGCCTTGGTTTTACGAATACATGAAGAAGTTAATTCCCAGCCTGTACCCATAGGAACAAGCAAATCCTAATCCTCTCATGAGATTCCAGCTTGATCCCTTACTCCTCTCATTCCATCTCTGATCTTTTGGGGTGACCTTGGATTGGTCTTGGAATGTGGTTGGGGATATTTTTCTGATTAGCAGGACCTTTCCAGACTGAGGAATGTACTTAAGGTCAACTAGGTTTTTCTTTCATTCACTAATTCATGCAGACCTGTCCCCACCATTGCTTTCATGGTCTCCATTCTTCATGACCCAGAAGAACTTTGACCCATGCTCATGTTCCTTTCCCCCAAATGCTCCCATCTCCTGTCTTGTCTTAGTGGTGATTGGCTTCTGCTCTGATTCCAATGGAGGCAGACGAGGCAGGGGATACACATGCCCTGGAGGCTTGTCCTGGGTCGGGATGATATCAGTGCTTTGAAGACGCTGTTTTACTTACTGTTAAGAATGTCAGTCATCAATGGGAGGAGAGGCCCTTGGTCCTGTGAAGGTTCTGTGCCCCAGTGTAGGGGAATGCCAGGGCCAATAAGTGGGAGAGGGTGGAGTGGCAAGCATGGGTAGTGGGGAGGCAACAGGTGCTTGTTCTTGTTTTTTTTTGTTTGTTTGTTTCTGGGAGGGGAAACTGGGAAAGGAAAAATCATATGACATGTAAATAAAGAAAATATCTAATAAAAATGTCAATAAATAAATAAATATGTAGATACCTAAAAAAAAAAAAAAAAAAAGAATGTCAGTGGCGTTCACCATAGCATCTCTGAGCTCAGAATACAGGGAATTTGGAAAAGTGAAACTCAAGGTAGATCTCCCTGAGCTGTGTCCTAGCTCTTAAGGTCCAGTTGTTTAGGGATGAGAACTCCACCACATGTGATATCTGCAGGGAAGAGAGAGGGACACTCACCTGAACAATGGGGAGCTTCCTGTGGATTCTCTCCGTGGATGAGAAAAATTTAACTGTTTAAAACAGTGTCCCTAGTTAACATTCATTTTCAACTTGACACAGGTCAAATTTACCTGGGGAGAAGAGTCTCAACTGAATAATCATCCTTATCAGGTCTGGGTATGGATATGTCTATGAGGTATTGTCTTAATTGATGAAGGAGTCCCAGGCTACTGTGGGCAGCACCAGCCCTAGGCAGATGGACCTTGGACGTATAGGCAATATAAGAAAACTAGCAAAGCATAAGCCAGAGAGCTAGCTGCTGAGTGAGCCAGCCATAAACTTGTTTTCCGCCTTGATATTCTTCCATGTAACAAAATGACACAGACCCACAAAGGAACTAAAGCTTTTACTCACTCCTAAAGTGCTGTTGCTCAGTGTCTTCTTTATCACACCAAGAAAAAGAGACCTAGAACAGGGTATTGGGAGGAGCAGCTGGTACATCCATTTGAATTAATGTTCTATGTACTCAAGAGCAGATGCCCTCAGCACCCTGTGAACAAAGAGAAGGAAGTATTGAGACCCTGGAGATGGGCCAGATGGTAGGGGTGCAGTCCCTTTATTACTGTCTCCTCTTTTGAGTCTGAAGAGAAATGTCCCAGGACTTTCCTGTGAAATTTCCTGAGGATGCCCATTCTCTGAATGCATACTTCTTCCAACTTTAGTTCAGGACTTCCCAGGGAGAATCTGGAAGCCTGCCTAGACCTACCCTATACTAGATGGAAACAGGAGCTCTGCAGAGCACAGTGAGCAGGATGACGGGACCTGCATCCCGCTTGTGCAGAAAGGATCCGGGCAGGTCACATTTGACTTGTTGACCACCCCTGCTGTAGCCCTAGACATGAGATTGCAGTTCTCTCAGAGAATGCCAGGGGGTAATATCAGGATGCATGCCCAACACTTAGAAAATTGCTTCCCTTAGCCATGCTTGACCTTGGCTTGCAGACATGTTTCCATCCCTGTCTGTAGGAACCTGGAGCTCACTCCCAAGACCCTGCTGTTACTTGTGTCTGAGAATACTCCTCTGTCTGGGGAACCTGAAAGTCTGTTCACTCTTGGCATCTTTCATAGGAGAAGACAGGATTTCTGATGGGGAGTCACCCAGACAAAGGGGATAGGTGACCCAGGAAGACCAGAGAGAATCTAGGCTCACCCAACACACAGCTTAACCAATCCATAATGCTGGAATGTTGCTTTGAATCTCCCTATAGGAAGAGGCACCATAGTCCTTTCCAGGACACATAGGTTACCTCTTTCCAACACCCAGGACATGAAATTCCTCATATAACTTTTTCTGGATCTTTCTCCTGGGTCAGGAACTTGACTGGTAACTATAGTAATAAAGGATTGATCTTCATCCCTAGTCATCACTCAGCTGGTCCTTTCAGCCCTCATAGGCATCTCTGTCACCTTCCTGCTGGGAAATCCCACCCTCCCAGAGCACTGGGGACACAGAGCAGACTGGGTAATCAGCTAGGTCTCTGTGTCACAGGGACATATAGGCAGAATGGAGGCTCCCTCTTTGATGCCGACAGACTCAAGGCCAGGAGTCAGCAGATGTCAGCCGTGGGATGAGCCACTTTTCTCTGAGGGCATGGGGATGCTTATCAGCCTTGTTGCTCAATGCGTTGGTTGAGGAGAAATATAAAGAGAGAAAAGTTGGAGGGCTGTAGGGCTGCACTGAGAGTGGAAGGAACTGAGCAGTGCCTTGGAGACAGACCCCACTACTCATAGCCCATTAAATTTTGGGAAGAGCTCCTGCCTGAGGAAAAAAGAACTCAGCTCAGAAAGACGAAGGACAGCAGAGCCTGAGAACTGTGCTGGAGCTGAAGGTCTTCTCCTCAGAGCAAGAACATGACAGAGAGAAGACAGATGGAGGCATCCTTTGTGCTTCCCTATAAGGGGTGTACCCCCTGGCAGGGGCTCCTGCTCACAGGTAAGGGTGCCTACTCCATGACTATGTGGGGAACAGAACTCAGAGAATGGCTGGAGCTTCCTGAAAAGACAGGGGTCCAAGAGGAGACTTGGGGGTTTTGTTTGTAATCATAGGGCAGAAGGTGCAGTGAGCGCTTAGGTTTAGCAGGTTGAAGTTCTCATTGAAAAGGAACTGATGAAGGAAGAGAAAATTGCCAATGTTCCCTACTGAAAGTCATCACATTGGCTGCTCTGTTGCGAATCCTGATGTGTCCAACCATCACAGGGTGACTCTCCAAATAGAAGTCAAACAGATAACAAGATGGCTCAGTGTGCAGAGACACGACAATCTCAATTCAGTCCTCAGTTCTAGCATTGTAGACAGGGAGAAGGGACTCCTGCAGGGTCTTTTCTGCCCTCCACACCCATGTTGTAACCATATCAGGACATGAAAACACTGAGACATTTGCCTTCACACTTGTGCTGTGGCACGTACCCACACAAGTTCATGCTGAGACACATGCCTTCACAAACCCACACATACAATACAGAAGTAAATGTAAAAAAGTTACATCACCCTTGAATACAATTATTTTTGTTAGCTACAAACCTGGAAACTATGTAGGTTAACCTATGGACACATCTATCCATCCATCCATTCATTTTTCCATCCATCCATTTTCCCATCCATCCATCCATCCATCCATCCATCCATCCATCCATCCAACTATCTTTCCTTCTTTCCCTTCCTTCTCTCCCTTCTTTCCTTCCTTCCCTCCTCTATTGATGTCTAAAACTTTTCCAGGAAATGAGTCTTCCTAATGTCAGATTACTGCCTGTCCTTCCAAAGCCCTGACTCCAGTGGGTCAGAAGTCAGAGTATCTGGAAGATGATCTCATGGGTTGACTGGTACTACAAAGGAAACAAAGAACAAAATTTCAGAAAGTGAGGGTTCTCTAGAGGAGGAGGTCAGCCAGGCATCCTCTCACCAAATATGGGGACACTGAGGGGTGATCCAGGCAGACAACTGAGCAGAGAACTCTGTAGAGAGTTGACAACACAGTGAGAGTCTGTGAGAGAATGGAGGTCATGTTGGTCACCTCCATCAAGGAGGGTGGGCACACTTCTACCAACACCCTAAGCTGAGTGCTGATCTCTGTAGAGGGATATGTTGATTTCTTTTCTTTTTTTAAAGATTTATTATATATATAAAGATTTATATATA
>NW_022196904.1:14768105-14769274 GCF_008632895.1 Mastomys coucha
ATATATATATGAGTACATTGTAGCTATCTCCAGAGGGCATTGGATCCCATTATAGGTGGTTGTAAGCCACCATGTAGTTGCTAGGAATTGAACTCAGGACCTCTGGAAGAGCAGTCAGTGTTCTTAACCATTGAGCCATCTCTCCAGCCCTGTGTTAATTTCTTTTTTCCTTCTTTCTTTTCTTCCTTCCTTCCTTCCTTTCTTTCTTTTTTTTTGTTTTTTTGAGACAGGGTTTCTCTATATAGCCCTGGCTGTCCTGAAACTCACTCTGTAGACCAGGCTGGCCTCGAACTCAGTAATCCTCCTGCCTCTGCCTCCCAAGTGCTGGGATTAAAGGCCACTACTGCCTAGCCTGTGTTGATTTCTTAATTGGTTCTTGACTGTGTCAATACGGAAGGCAGAAGCCAGTTGCTGAAATAGCTTAGCTGATAAGAGCCCAACAATTGTGCTATCTGGCTAGTTTTAAAATACTGAAACTGTCTAGTGTTTTCCATCTGTGGAGTAAAGGTGGGCAGAAGATGCAGCGGGGGTGGCTATGTGGAGGCTTGGTGAAGCTAGCTGAGAGGGCCTGGGGGAGCGATTGCACTTCCTGGTCAGGGACAGAGCTGTTGAAAGTGAGACCCACAACAGTTGATCTAGGTGCCTAGCTGGGAGTGTGGGCAGAGCTTTTGGGAGGGCAGAAGCGTGATTTTTATAAAATACCATGCAACAGATCTCACCAGCTCAATATCAACGGTTGTTTCTCTTCCCTTTTAGCCTCCCTTTTAACCTGCTGCCTCCTGACCACTGCCCAGGTCACCATTGAATCGGTGCCATTCAATGTGGTTGAAGGAGAAAACGTTCTTCTTCTTGTCGACAATCTGCCAGAGAATCTTCTAGCCTTAGCATGGTACAGGGGGCTGAGGAAAATCATTGTATACACACTGAACACTAAAGTAAGTGTGATGGGGCCTATTAACAGTGGCAGAGAGACAGTGTCCAGCAACGGGTCCCTGTGGATCCACAATGTCACCCAGAAGGACACAGGATTCTACACCTTACGAACCGTAAATAGACGTGGAGAAATTGTGTCAACCACATCCACGTACCTCTACGTGTACTGTAAGTGATACTTTGTGAACTCTGGGTGCTGGGTGGGGTTCATTCCAGCACACACACACAGAAGTGTC
>NW_022196904.1:14770339-14772899 GCF_008632895.1 Mastomys coucha
GGAACTTAGCTGCCTTTCTTGACTTCCTCCCTGTTCCTGGAGGTCACTGGCAGCCTTCTCAGGCCTACTAGCTGCTTCCTGTACCTGCCACCCTGCTAGGAAACCATGCTTGGTTGCAGTTTTATGTCTTTTCTTTGGGAAAGATAGAGTATCCTAAGAGAATCACCTGGGCGGAGGTCCAAGGCATCTCAGGAAGGCCAGGGAGCACATGGGCAGACCCACCACACAGCTCAGCAGGCAGAGGAAGTGTGAGCACCATTTTGAAATCCTGCATGGATGATGAAATCTAGATCTCCCCTTTCCAGGTCTCGGGTCACCTCCTACCATACACTCCTGACACATCTGCTCCTGGGCCTTTCTTCTCCCTCAGAATCCTGACTGGTGCCTGCAGTGAGAATAGATCTGTCCCTTTCCACACTCATCATGCAGCTGATCCCTTTGGATCCCTCACACACATCTGTCACCTTCCTCCTGAGAGTAAATTCCATCTTTCCAGAGCACTGAGAACACAGAGCAGACTGGGTACCCAGCTGGGTGTCTGTGTCACACAGGAAGTGCAGAGGCTCCCTCTTTGTTGCTGACAAAGGCCATGGTAGATTGGAGGCAGCCCCTGGGTGAAAAGCTATTTTCTCAGGGAACAGGGATGCTCAGATGTTTGTACCTCACTGTGTGCTCTGGATGGCTGAAACTGAAAGAGCCAAGTAAAGAGGTGAGTAGCTCTGAGAACACAGAAATGCCCACAGCCCATGGGACTCTGAGAGATGCTTATGTCTGGGAGGAGGCTCATCTCAGAGGATCCGAGAGCTGGGGGGACTTGTACTGGAGCAGGTGTGCCAAAGAGGGAGGACAGATGTGGCCACAGAGATCAGGAATGTGCTCTCTGTACCATCTGTGAAAGATGCACCACCTGTTTGTGCTCCTGCTCACAGATGAGGAGACCACATTTTACAGTGTGTGAGAGGAGAGGGCTCACCTACTGTCTAGAGTCTCCTCAAGAGGGCAGGGACTGGAGAAGAGTCTCAGGATGTGTAGGAGAGGAGACACAACAGTATAGAGGCTCATCATCATCATCATCATCATCATCATCATCATCATCATCATCATCATCATCACCCAAAATTAATCATTATGACCACAGTGTTTTAAAGACTGAGGTTCTCAGCTGTGACTTCCCAAATAAGAAACAAAGCTGGTGTTAATCAGTGACATAGTTCAGTCACTGATATAGACATTTGCTTCATGTCTGATGACCTGAGAACCAATGAACACTAGTTGTCCCCTGACCTCCACCTAGGGACTGTGTCCTGAACCCCCCTACCCCCACTGAGACATGCCCTTGCACATGAAGAGATACACCAATATAATAAGTAAATGTATAAAAAATTATAGCAAATGGAAACACTGTATTCCCAAACATATGAATTTGTTAAATAAGTCCATAGCCATGTATGGTCCTAGGACACCCTTTACTCATTCATTCATTCATTCATTCATTCATTCATTCATTCATTCATTCATTCACTCTTCACAGATATTTGATTTTTTTTTAATGCAACCTTTTAAAAAAAATAATACAAGACAAATCCCAGTTCTCGTAATTCCCTAGCCCTAGGAGACTGGAAGACATGCCAGTAAAGAAAGCTAGAAGATGAACCAGGGGCTGGGTGTAATCACTGAAAGACAAGAAACAAGAGTCAGAGTGCGAAGGTCAGGAGGCAGCACCCCAACATAAATGTACACTAAATGTGAGCAGGGATCTGAGGGGGAATGAAGTAGAGCCATGCAGACACCCGAGAAGAGAGCGCCATGGAGAGGACATGACAAGTGAGGGACATGGAGCTCATGGAGGTAATGTGTTGACCTCCATCAAGAAGGTCAGGGAGACTGTCACACACTCCTCAGCTGAGCGATGGACACAGGACGCCATCTCAGTCAAATACAAAAGTCCTAATATTGATGGCTCTCTCTCTTTTCTTCTAGCCTCTCTGTTCATCTGTGGACGCCCTTTCTTCCCTGGAAAGCTAACTATTGAAACAGTACCGCCCAGTGTTGCTGAAGGGGGAAGCGTTCTTCTTCTTGTTCACAACCTCCAGGATAAGCTTCGAGGGCTTTCCTGGTACAAGGGGGCATCTGTGTCTAGAAACTTTGAGATTGCCAGACAGATAATAGCCAAGAATTCAAGTGTGCCAGGCCCTGCCCACAGCGGTAGAGAGACAGTGTACAGCAACGGATCCCTCCTGCTCCAGAATGTCACCCGGAATGACACCGGATTCTACACCCTACGGATTCTGAGTAGACATCGGAAAATGAAATTAGCACACGTGCAACTTCAGGTGGACAGTAAGTGATTCTCTGTGATCATTGAGTGCTGGGTGGGGTCTTGAAAAACACAGGACTGTCATCCCTAGCTGGTGGCTACCACTTCTTTGCACTGTGTGTTCATTTTGGGGGTTGACCACTTGTGATATACACACATGATGGAGATAAATGCTCATAGATCAGACTCCATCATCTGACTCTCCCCTGTATCAAAGAGGACCTTGATAGAAAGTAACTCAAC
>NW_022196904.1:14773468-14791520 GCF_008632895.1 Mastomys coucha
TTCTAGGGCACTGAGGGAATGGAGGCCATGTTGCTGACTTCCATCAGGTGGGACAGACACACACACACACCTGCCTGTCTAGGCTGAGTGAAGAGTCCATCTGTTCAGGATGCAGGTCGTCATCTTTCCACCAAGCACAATGATCCCATGTGATGACCTTTCTTCTTTCCCTTCCAGCCTCCCTTTCCTTGTGCTGTGATCCTCTCACCTCTGCCCAGCTCGTGATTGAGCCAGTGCCACAGCATGCTGCCGAAGGGGAAAGCATCCTTCTCCGTGTTCTTAATCTGCCAGAAGATTTCCAGATTTTTTCCTGGTACAAAGGAGCGTCTACCTTCCACGTCTTTAAAATTGCAGAATATAGCAGAGCCAGGAACTCCATTACCAAGGGGCCCGCACAAAGCAGAAAAGAGACAGTGTACACCAATGGATCCCTGCTGCTCCAGGATGTCACTGAGAAAGACTCAGGCTTGTACACACTCCAAACAATAGACAGAAATTTCAAAATTGAAAAAGCATACGTGCAAATCCATGTGAACAGTAAGTGACTCTCTTTGACTTCTAGCTTCTGGGTGTGGCTTATCCTACTTCATAAGTGGATTATGAGGAGTGACCTGTGCCTGCTATCTCCACCACTGCAATGTGTCCTCACATTGGGGTTTGGACACTTACTGCAGGACACACCTGGGGTGGACCAACAGCAGTAGGTCAGAACCCGTCACCTGTCTTTACCTGCAGAGAGGAAGGCCTGTGCTGGCCAAGGACATCAGATACAGCCCTGACCCTAGGGTCTCTCACCTTGCACATAGCCCTGAGGAAGACTCTGGGGGGTGGGTCATTCAGGCCCTGCCTGAAGAAGTAATTCCAGGTCCTCACAGAGAGCACAAGGAAGTCCTGGCTGCTAATCTCCATCCCTGTTTAGACTCCAGGGGACACTGGGGAGTGTTTTTGTCACTGCTTGTTTTTGGATTCCCGTTGGAGCTGACATGGGAGAAAGCTCTATCAGCGTGTGGAACCAGCCAGTGAACTGCCATGGGAGCCATGGTTAGGCTAGGTCCCTTGGACATCTACCTCAGAGAGTCAGCAGGGAGAGCATAGCTGGACAGGTGCCCAGGCCATTAACTAACTGTCCTGAGGGGCTTAGGAGACCTCACCCGAAGGGCAGGGTCCCCAATGCAAGGAGCAGAGGACACATGTCCTCCTCTGCAGTTGGTTTGCTTTGAGGTCCACCTTCTGGAATTGTCTTCTGCAGGCAAATGATTGCAGAGTAGTTGAATTGGACAGATCCAGACATGAGGAGTAGTTCACTTCGTGACCACTAGATGACAAGAGAAGACTGAAAATAAGTCAGCCTAAGACTGCACACTCTGCCCACTCTACCGAGGCTCTTGTCATGTTCAGAATGGCTGAGTACTCAGAAATGCTCAGAAAAGTAGTTCCAGGAGCCACAAGCTTAACTTGTAGCCTGGCTCCATCCCTGTCTCTACACAGTCTCTCAGACCTACTAAACACATTACTCTTTCAGCAGATCCTGTGTTTCTATCTTTGTGCTGTTCCCTACCTCCACATATCCCATAGGGAATTACCTAGACAGAGGGCAGCTGCCTGCCAGGAAGGACATGAGCAAACCCTAGGTGAGGCTCAACCAGCACAGGATGCTGAAGAGTCCCTCAGAAACTCTCAGTAGGTTTACAGAGACACTGTCTTCTCTCTAGGGTCCTGGTGACCTCCTGCTTCACAGCCACATGGAGCTCCCCATACAAGTGCTCTTGGGTCTCCTGATAATGCACCCTGACTGGTGACTCCAGTGAGCATGGGTCTCTCTCTTTCTTAGACATCAGTCAGCAGGTCCCTTCCCAGTCCTCACAGACATCTCTGTCACCTTCCTGCAGGGAGTGGATTCCACCTCATCAGTGCATTAAAACCACAGGGCATCCTAGGTACTCAGGTGGAATTGTGTGTTATAAAGGAAAGTTTGGGGAAGACAGCAGAGGGTTGAGCTGTTGCTGTCCCAGAGCACAGGTGTGATTATCATTCTTGTTGCTCACTGTGTGGTCCTGAGCACTGAAAAATATATACAGTGAAGCCACCTGGGGCCTGAGGCAGGACTCAGTGTGGAAGGGACAGAGCAGGACCCTGGATACTATCCCTGACAGCAGTCAGCATTATCCTAGGACGGGCTGCACCCAGAGGAAAGAAGACAGCAGAGCTTGGGAGCAGTGTTGTAGTAAGTGCTGTTTTCCTTAGAAAGAGGGCAGAACAGGCAGCAGCTGCCATGTTGGCCCACCATGTACTTGCCTGTGTTGGGTGCAGCTCCTGGTAGTATTTCCTGACATAGGTGAGGAGAACAGTGCCTGATTGTGTGGGAGGAGGGGAGCTTTGTGGAAGGAGAGGAAGGGCTCCCTCAAGTTGACTTCTGTCCTCCATCTAGGTGCTGAGTTCTGCATTCACCCATACACACGATGGTGGACAGCTTTACCTGACCAACACACACACTCATACACACACCTTCACACACACACACACACACACACACACACACACACACACACACACACTCCCACATATGCACAAGTTAATGTGAGCTGGATGTTTAACCACTATCAGCAGCTTTAAATATGAGAATTTCATCAACACCTGGCCTTGCTAGGCCCCGAGACGTTCATTCTTTCATACACCCACATGTCTGAGCCTGTGCACTTACTGGAATTTCCAGAAAGATTAAACTACTTTGTAAAAACATGGTTCTAGCTTTAGTGGACTGGAAGTCAGACCAGGCAGCTCATCTATGTCATGGTTGAGTGCATCCTGAGACAGAAGAGATTAAAGGAGTCAGAAGGCGAACACTGGGGCTTGCGTGGAAGAGCTGAGGGAAGGTACCTCTATCTGCCGGTACCTCTATCTGCCACACCTTCTGAGCATGACCAGGCATGTGAGGATAGTGAGGGTGAAGACACAGGAGGACAGAGTTCCCCACAGAGGAAGTGACACACAGTCAGGTGTATCAAGAACATGGAGGTTGTTTCCTCACTCCCTGACTTGTGCAGACACTCCTACTCACCTCCGCTGAGTGATGGATCTAAGCTTCTCTGGCTACAGGACCACATCTTTTCACCAAAGACAAAGGTCTCAACACTGATGGATTTGTCTCTTTCCCCTCTATCTTCCCTCTCATCCTGTGTTCACCCCCTCCATGGTCCAGCTCACTACTGAATCAGTAAGAGGAGAATCAGGAACCCGAGGATCTAGACTCAGCTGTAGCTGTCCCCAGAGAACTTCTGGTCATGGATAGCATTGGGCTTCCTGTTAGAGGTGACAGCGAACAAGGCTTTGCTGACTGTCCAAGTCCCATAGGGTGTGGGATCAACTGTTTATTGCCATGACAGCTGCAGTCATGTAGGTCACCTGTGTACCTCCTTCTCCTGAGCTTCAATGGACAGGTGTCAGGACATAAGCCAATTGTTCTGATGGACTTAGGAAAGTCACTGGAAAATAATGTCCCTAAGGGAAGGGACAGAGGTGACAGTTCTCCAGGCACCTCCTTATTCTCAGGAATCCAGCCTAGGGTAAGTGGATCAGATGCTACTGATGTGAGAAGCTCCTGCATCTCCAGGTCAGAACATTGCTCATATCTAATCTTAACTCATAGGCACTGCAATGATCATGCACAGTGTGTCCTAGTGTAGGGAAACTGAGGCACATCAACCTCAGTAGCAGAATTAGGGTCACACAGCCCTTGGTTAGCACATGCAAAGCACAGATATGACTGCAGTCACAGCTCTGATTTCTTCTCCCTGGAAGCTTTACTAGGTGTGATCTGTAGAGGGGCCATTTGAGCTGTCTGAAGGATGACTGTCATTTGGTCCCCTCCTCTGTTTCTTTGCAGAACCTGTGACACAGCCCTTCGTGAGAGTCACGGACACCACAGTCAGAGTACAGAGCTCAGTGGTCTTCACTTGCTTCTCAGAGAACATTGGGACCTCCATCCGTTGGCTCTTCAATAATCAGAGTGTGCAGCTCACAGAGAGAATCACACTTTCCCCATCAAAGTGCCAACTCCATATAAATCCTGTCAGGAAGGAGGATGCTGGAGAATATCAATGTGAGATCTTCAACCTTGTCAGCTCGAAAACTAGTCTCCCAGTCAGCCTGGCTGTGATGAATGAGTGACCCCTCCTCTCATGCTACAGCAGGGGGGCACATTCCTTTTTTAATAGGGTATAAAATGGATGAACGTTACGTAGTAAACATTGTCAACAATGGGACATGTACTCCCGGCATAGTGGCTCCTGCCTGTGGTTCTGATATAGCCATGTGTAGAAAGACAGGCCAGCCAGCATTTAAAGTGAGACTTGGTGTCTAAAGGAAAATAAAGATATCAATATGGTAAACAGTATTGCAATTGTGTTTAGAGTTTAGGTTGCGGATCTAGTATTCTCACCAACCCTGAGAATCCATGGCAACTAGGTTCAGGAGCCCCCAAACTTCAGGATGTTCTGAGTGCCCTATTAACATGGTACAGTGTTTCCACAGAGACGAACATGCTCTCCTATGCTCCAATAGCTTCACCTATCCCTAAGGCTTCGTGGACATCAGTCACCCATGGGAAGGGAGAAAGTGACAGAAGGGACTGCCCATGTTTCTCAATGTACATCACTGGCTACTAGATAGTTTTTTTTTAAAGATTAAATCTCCTTTATTTAGAAAAAAAAAAAACAATGAAACATAAGAAGAACAAACCAAAACAAAACAAAGAAAAAAAAAAACCAAAAAACACAAAAAAAGCAATGATTTCCTCCCAAATCCATGCTTGGATGTTGCTTGGATTGATCTTCTGCTTTTCTTTTCTTTTTCTTTTTCTTTTTATTAGATGTTTTCTTCATTTACAATATCTCCTTTCTTAGGTTTCCTTCCAAAAAAAAAAAAAAAAAACCAAAAACTAAAACAAACCCCTTCCTCCTTCCCCCTGCTCAGCACCCCACCCCGTCCTGATGCACAGAATTGAAATCTTTGTATAAAGGCCAACTGACATGCTTCTATCCTAGGAGTGGCAGTCACTCAATTCTTTGTCATATAAATATATATAACATAGATAATATATAAATATATAACATATCCAACTCTATATAATGTATATTTATATGGGATTTCTCCCTGTAGCTGTTTTGAAGCACACAGTTTTGGGGGCATGATGCTTAGTTATACTGTCATGTGACCATCCCCACTGTCCATTTCTAAAGTATTTCTAAACTTTCCCTGCTCCTTTCAACTGTGTGTAACCCAATCTACTCTTGTCTAGCCATTTGACCAAACATTTAGTTATTTGAGGTCAATATTATTTTCCAGACGTACAGCTCAGGTGGGTGTTTTTGCTCACCAGTTCCAGAAACGTCTATAGATTTTTCTTTAGGATTGTCTCCAAATAAGTTACATTCATCTGCAGATAAATTTTACAGCCAATTGATTCACCACCTTCCATTTCTTTTCGTTGGGGAATGGTTGTGTTTAGGATTCCTTAGCGAGTACTGAGCAGAAGTGATCACCGCAGCATTGATCATGTTCTTAGAGGGAAAGCTGTCAGTGTCCCCATCACGTACTGAGCTGGCTCTGTGTTTTGTTTTTCTTTAAAAATTATTTATTCCCTCTACATCCCAACATTAACCCTCCTCCTCTCAGACCCCCCTTGCAGCTCATTTCCTCATCCCCACTCCTTCTCCCTGGGTGTCTCCCTCAATCCCCCTCACCTACCCTAGCACATCAGTCACTGCAGGACTTGGCACATCCTCTCTCACAGAGGCCAGACAAAGCAGTCTGGTTAGGTGAATGAGATCTTCAGCCAGGCAATAAACTCAAGGTCAGCCCCTGCTCCGGTTGTTGGGGGACCCACATGAAGACCAAGCTACACTTACGCTATGTATGTTTGTGGGTCTGCATCTGTTTCCATTGGCTGCTGGGTGGAGCCTCTCAGAGGACAGCCATGCTATGTTCCTGTCTTCAAATATAACAGAATATCAATAGTGTCCGTGATTGGTGCTTACCAATGGGATGGGTCTCAATTTGGGGCAGTCATTAGTTGGCCATTCCCTGTGTCTCTGCTTTATCTCTGTCCCTGTACTTCTTGTAGGCAGGACAAATTTTAGGTCAAAGGTTTTGTGGGTGTGTTGGTGTTCTTATTCCTATGCTGGGAGTCCTGCCTGGCTACAGAAAACGGAAAATTCAGGATCCATATCCTCTACTGCAAGAGTTTCTTTCTTTCTCTCTTTTTTTAAAATAACTTTTATTGCTCTTTTTTTAAAGTTTTATTGCCTTATGATGAGAAAGGATAAATGATTTCAATTTATTTGAAATTTTTAACATTTAAAAACATATCTTAAATGAATAGAATTAAATCACATTCTTGTTTCCCTTTTGTACCCCAACTCCTCCCAGAGAACCTCCCTTCAATACCTACATTACCTCTTTTTGTCATATTCTTTAAAATTTATAATATATATATATACACATATACACATACATATACAAATATATATATTTGGTTTTTCAAGACAGGGTTTCTCTGTATAGCTCTGGTTGTCCTGGAACTCACTCTGTAGACCAGGCTGGCCTCAAACTCAGAAATCTGCCTGCCTCTGCCTCTCAAGTACTGAGATTAAAGGCATGTACCACCACCACCTGGCTAAAATTTATAAAATATTATAACAATGAGTATTGGAAAAGTTGTTTGATATAAAAGATCAATCAATTTAACAGTCTTATGTAGATGCTTGTCTACAGCAATACTGAAAATACATAAGCTTTTCTCAATAGAAATTTTAAATAACTCCAAACATATTAACTATATATTTTAAAAAATATATCACTACTAATATTTTTATAAATGAACATAAATATATGAAGTGTTTTTGTTTGTTTTGTAGTTAATAGAGCTTAAAATCTTGGCCCTTAGTGTGTGTGGTACAAGCCCAAAATAAGAACAATTTTTGGACATTGGCTTTCATTGTAATAAGGCTGTACTTCAATGACCCTCACATCACCAAAGGATTTTACCTCCATCGTAGCTACGCTGAGAGTTGACAGTTCTGCTACGGCAAGGAATGAGTTGTAGACACAATTTTTGACTTCCTGCTATGGTCAAAGCTATTTAACTTGAGTGAGTATCTTTATTCTCAGCCAACAGAGAACAGGTTACATTCATTTAAGAAACGGTGTATGTATTAAAATGGTCTATCCATAAAGTCATTCACCAAGTGTTTCAATGAACAATGGTTCTGCTTGGAGGGTGGCACAGACATTAGGTGAGGGTAAGAATTTGGCTCATTGGCTGTGATAATTTGGAAAAGCATTGTCTCAGAGAAAGAGTAACTTATAAAGTCCTCTTCTTCAAACTTGTTACAATAGTTACAAATGTCAAGCAAAGCATTCAGCCTCACTCTTTGTTGTTCTCTTACAAGCCACCTTCCAAGTTAATTGTTTAAGTTTCTTTTGGCTGTATAATACTTTTGAAATATGTAAGCTATTCTCAAAACCATAGTATAGTGTATAAACACGAAATAAACAATCCTACTAATAGAAAGGCTGAGATAGGAGAAGCATGATTTCAAGACCCTTATGTTGTACACAGCAAGACACTGTCACGAACAAACAAGCAGAAAATGTATATGGATTGTACAATATTGGACCTATTTCTCCAGTTACTAAATTAGAGAGACCACTGATGACAGTCAACAAATTTCTAATTCCTCATATTTTTGGATTTCAATTGATTAGCATATGTTGGTTATATTAATTTTCATATTAAGATATTAAAAAGTAAATGTCACTTCCTGTTGTTTTTGTTGTAAGAGGTGGAATTAGGTTTGTGTGGGTTTGTTGAAAGATTACTTTCTTGCTTCTTCTAGGGTGTAGTTTTGCTCCTTATGTTGATGTTTTCCATCTATTATCCTTCATAGGGCTGGATTTGTGGAAAGATATTGTGTAAATCTTGCTTTGTCATTGGAATATCATGTTTTCTCCATCTATGGTAATTGAGAGTTTTGCTGGGTATAGTAGCCTGGGCTGGCGTTTGTGTTCTCTTAGGGTCTGTATGACATCTGCCCAGGAAGAGTTTCAGTTAGAGTTACTCAAATGGTCATCCTGGGCCTATCACATCATAGAGCTGCCCTCCATATGGTGTTCCCCCCTCACTGATTTCCGTGCTCTCTCCCTGCTCTCCCTACATTTGATCTCCTCTCCTCTGCTGCCCTCCCCATCCTCTCTCCCACCTAAATCTCTCCATTCCAGTCAAAGCATGCTAGGGGAGACACAATGCACACCAGTGGATTGCTGCTCTTTCAGAGCATCATCCAGATAGGTACAGGATATTTTGACCCTACAAATCTCAAATGCTGAGGTTGAACATGCGCAAACACATGTGTATCACCATGTAAACAGTCAATGGTTTGTGCTACCTCTGCGTGTGGTTGTGTGACCCCTGGGTACTAGGTGGGTTTTTTTCACTTTGCACACACTGGTCTGGACTGTTGCTGCTTCCTGTCAGTATGTTATGTCCACACTGGGACTTTAGAATTTAGTGCAGGAAACACTCAAAGTAGACAAACTGAATTATTTGAATGCTTTATATGAATTCATGCTGTTGAGAGCAGGATGTATTTTTTTGGGAGAAGTAACTCAGCCAAAGAATCAGGATAAGCCCACATTCTGTGGGTCTTATTATAAATGTAGTCCAAGAGAGATCCTTGGACTGAGAATCTGGCTGAGGGAACTGTGCACTCTTAACAGAAGAGACTACCAGGAAGTCCTGGCTCCAGATAATTGTCCCAGTCTCCTGAGTCTGGATGATCTGGGGGAGGGTGAGCAGAGTTGGAATCTGATCTTTTAGAGCTAATAGAATGATTTATTAGCTGTCTGAATCTCCTAGCTCACAGAACCATCCAGTGCACTGCCATGAGATCCACAGTTAGGCTAGGTCACTAGGGCATCTCATTCTGAGTCTCAGAATGGAGAGCACAGCTGTACTCAGGCCATTAGCCAAATGTTGTGATGGACTTAAGAGACTTCACAGGAATGTCATTGTCTCCAAGGGAGGGACATCAGGCTTTCTTGATGACTTCATGCCTTCAGGGATTAAGTGTAGCAAATTCTCTCCTGTAGACAAATAGTAACAGACAGTGGTGATCTGAACAGCTTTCCTGCCCCAGTGTTAGGGTCTCGTTCATATTTAAGGCTACCTTGTAGACACTGCAACACTCATTCATGGAATGTGCTATCATCAGGAAATCAAGATACAGGGAATACAGTGTACACGTGAGCCTCACACAGGCCACAGGTGACAGATGTGAAGCACAAGCTATCTGTTTCTAGCCATATATCCAGTGTCTCCATCCTGGATCCTTCTCAGGTGTCTGAAGAGCAGGAGGATCTGGAGTTGGTATTGGTCATCAGTAGTTGAAGGGACATCTTGTCCAGGAAGTGAAAACAAATGGACAGTTAGATTTGACCCTAGGACTTAGCCTCTTGACTCTGGAGAATGTCTACAGAATCAAGACTCCTCAGCCCATGTACTAGACAGGAAATCATGTGTTTTCTGGGTGCCACTGCCATGCCTCCTGGAAGGTGAAAGAAAGGACTTTGCTTAGTTCCCCCTTGTTTCAGTAGATCCTTCATGAAACACAGGGTTTTCTCTTCTCAGGGAGTCAGTGATTTCAAACAACTTTAGCATCTGTCTCTCATCTTACCTTATTTTGCTCTTTATATATATATATATGTATATATATATATAAAGACATATATATATATATATATAGCCTTATATATACATATATATATATATACATATGTATATATATATGTATATGTATATGTATATATATATATAGCCTTAGATCCTGTATGTTGGTAACAATAGCCTCATATGTCATAAGTTAGCATCCCAAATCCTGTCCCAGATCTGCCAAACTCACCTATCTTTTAGAGCATAGTTCCATCATATTCTGGCTCTCTATCTCCTTCTAGTCAGATTTGCTTCTGAAAACATCTACTGGGAGGGCTGGAGGCTCAGTGGTTGTGAGCACTGGATTCTCTTGTAGTTGATCAAGTTGATTCTCTAGATCAAGTTCAGTTCCTAGCACACGCATGGCAGCCCATAATCATCTGTAATACCATATTCAGAAGATCCAATGTCCCATTCTGACCTGTGTTGGCACCAGGCATGCTTGTACACAGCTATGCATGTAGCCAAAATTATCATGTACAGAAAATATTGAAATCAAGCAAACAGCCAGTTCTGTATCAGGAAATATTCCTGCATGGTCCTCACCTGTGTGAGAGTGAGCATGACAGGCCAAGGAAAAATATAATGATTCTGTTTTAAATCTGTTTGCCTGTCCCTCATACCATTTCTTCTTCTGAGGCTCATCCTTTGCATTTTGGGGTCCTGTGCCTTATGTCAGTCGCCATGGAATCCCTGGGAAGACTGTTCCACCTTATAGTCTAGCCTGGATAGTGAGCTGAATTCCAGGCGTGCTCATCATCTTATGTGAGATTTTTCTTTTTTCTTTTTGGTTTTTCAAGACAGGGTTTCTCTGTGTAGCCCTGGCTGTCCTGGTACTCACTCTGTAGACTCTTGAACTCAGAAATCCACCTGCCTCTGACTCCCTAGTACTGGGATTAAAGGCATGCACTACCACTGTCCAGTGAGATTTTTGAATACAATTTTTTTTTTTGAGGACAGGCTGTGGATGCTTCAAGGGAAGATCAATGTGTCAAGGGCCATCTTTAGCTTGGAGAGGGTTTCTGAGGAAGGAGTGTCTGGGAGCAGCAAAAAAAACCAACTGTAAGTGAAATGGTTGGTTACAAGCAGACAGTCTATGTTCTGCTGGAGACAGCTTTCCTTCCATACAGCTCTCTGCTCTTGACAGTTTTATCTCGCAATTCTAAAAATTCTCTGGATAGCTCATCTTTTACCGACCAAAAGCCCAGTTTTTTATATACATATCAGTTCAATCATCTACTCCAGTTCCCTTTTGATTATCTCAAGAATCAGTATCCCATGACCCCAGTCCCTTGATTCTTAGAAAGAGACAGCAAACACATTTTTTTTTACCATTGCAAATGATTTCAGAGATCTGCCTGCCTTTGTAAGCATAGACAATAAACTTAGCTGGGAGGGATCCCAGGGATCCCACCCTGAAATCACCATTTCTACCATGCTTGGGCTTTGACCTAAACTCTCTTTTCTCCTAGGCTGACCTTGAACTCAGGAATCTGCCTACCTTTGTATCTTTCTGAACAGCTGGCTCATAGTGCAGTTGCTTCTGTTCTTTTAGGTAGTTGAAGCCCCTCATATAATTCATATTGCATGCTTATATTTTACATAGCAGAGAAATTTTATAATTTTGAACTCATGTTTTCAGAGTTTTTTCCCACAGCCTGAAGGGTTGTCCTGAAGGTTTCAATGTTTACCATATTGCTAAGATATAAACATGCCCTTGCCTCCTAAACTCCTGCTGCTTCTAACTATCATGGAGTCACTAACCTTGACAGGGAGAATATTTCCCGAAGGAAGAGCATGAAGATAAAGACTATTTGTACAAACAAGCCTCACACTCAGCAACTGTCAAAACTCATGGAGGCCCATGCCCTGATGGCTCTGTTCTATGGGCAGGAACCTTATCATTCAGTTCCTTGCATGGCAATGCCAAACGAGGCACCAATGGAAAGTTTTCTTATGTTTGATCTGTAGGACAGCCTTGAACAGCAAAGCAGCGGAAGGTGCTGGTCACAGCTCAGCAGTGAAGGTCAGTGCAGCTGGAGGGACACAGCTCCATGGTGCAAGGCAGGCAGTGGGTCACTGAAGACCAGGAGAGACACTGGGGCTATGATTCCAGGTCCTAGGTCTGTACCATCAAGCTCTGCAGCTCAGCTCCCATATGACACAGAATGTCTCTCCCACACAGCACAGGAGACCCACCATGTCTTAGCACTCAGCTCCTCCTGCATCTGCCCGAGTCACCTTCTGCCTGGTTCTCCTAGGACATGGATAGGGGGTGGAGATTACAGAGATCAACAGAGGTTGAAAGATGACTTTGCAAGTATCAGAGGTCCCACAAGGGGCCATGTTCTCTCTGATGTCTGCACAGCACTGCCACCCAAGGCCTCCATCACAAGGGACAATTATAACCCTATGGAGGGTGAGTATGGTAGCCTTAAAGCATGAACCTGGGACTCAGAACAAACCTATCTGTGGAAGACAAATGGTCACAGCCTCAGAAAGTGACAGGCTGAAGTTGTCTGAGGACAGCTGGACTCTCACTCATGTCACCAGTGACACAGGAGTCACCCTAGGAGTGTGAAAACTGGAACACAGTAGCATGACCCATTGACCTGGACATGACTTGTGATTACTTCTGTCCCATCATTGCTACAACTGCCCATATACAGAGGGCTAGAGCCAGCATGCATGGTCACCTCTGGGTTCATGACAGACCCAATACACAGACACTTCGGCTGGCCAAGCCATCCTGATCTAGCCCAAGTATATGCATCCAGGCTCATCCTTGAGCTAGAGTGGGTTAGAGGGAATTTTCCTGCCTTGAGAGGCTTAGGGTGATGTAGACGCAGGGGGCATCTCAGACTAGGGCTCAGTAAACACATGAGTGTCCACTGGGACTATTCTGTGTGTTTGTTGGTGATGAATCAGGGCTTGTGCATGCTACTTGATTACTTTTTTATTAACCTGCATGTTAACTCTGCCTGGGACCTGCTTAACTGAGGCAGCCTGTAAAAGGCTACTTACTGATAATGCAGTCTTTTATAGATCAGGATTTTCCCTCCCCTCTGCTAACATCACATGTGGATTTATTCTGTTTGGTCCAGATGGTCTGGATATCCTGCTTATATCCCCCTCAGATATTCATTTGTATCCAAGGTCAAACCACCTCAACCTCTCCTTCCATATAGCCTCTTACCCATCTGCACAGTACTCTTAGATTTTCGATTGAAAGGCCCAGGCAACCTCTCAAGAACTCCTAATCCCCAACCTCGCTACTAATAATAGCAGATCCTATATATATTTGTATAGAATTCTGACATTGGTCTCTACAGGAAAATAGTGAAAAAAATTTACGGGTTTTGGTAATTGGATCCTTGAAATATCAGCACTGAAATTTGGGATGAAGCCTTGGTAGACAGATGGATAGGTGCAGAAGTCTTATGGATAGATGCAGAAGTTAATTCCCATCCTGTGCCCATGGGAACAAGCAAATCCTAATCCTGTCCTGAGATTCCTGCTCTGTCTCTTACTCATCTCTTTCCATCTCTGATCTTCTGGGTGACTCTGTATTGGTCCTGGAATGTGGTTGGGGATATTTTACCATGTAGCAGGACTTTCCCAGGGGGGAAGGTTTTTCTTTCATTTACTAGTTCATGCTATCCTGTTCCCTCTATTTTTTTTGTTATTTTTTATTAGATATTTTCTTTATTTACATGTCATATGATATCTTCTTTCCCAGTTTCCCCTCTGAAAAAAAAAAGAAAAAAAAAACCCTGTACCCTTGCCCCTCCCCCTGCTCACCATCCCACCCTCTCCTGCTTCCTGGCCCTGGCATTCCCCTACACTGGGGCATAGAACCTTTACAGGACCAAGGGCCTCTCCTCCCATTGACGACTGACCAGGTCATCCTCTGCTATCCACAAGCTGTTGGAGCCAGTAGTCCCACTATGTGCTGTTCCCTCTATTGTGCTTTCTCGGACTCCATTCTTCATGGTCTCCATTCTTCATGACCCAGAAGAATCATCTTTGAACCATGCTCATGTTCCTTTCCCCCATACGTCCCCAGCTCCTGTCTTGTTTTAGCTGGTGATTGGCTTCTTCTCTGATTCCAGTGGAGCCAGAAGGGGCAGGTGATACAGATGCCCCAGAGGTTTTCCTGAGTCAGGATGATATCAGTGCTTTGAAGATGCTGTTTTACTTACTGTTCAGAATGTCAGTGGTGTATACCAGAGTGTTCCTGTGCTCGGGATATGGGGAATTTGGAAAAGTGAAAACTCAAGGTAGATGCCGCTGAGCTGTGTCTTGGCTTGGAGGGTCCAGCTGTGAGGGGCTGAGGACTCCAGGTCATGTGATGCCTGCAGGGAGAGAGAGACACTCACCTGGAGAATGCGGAACTTCTTGTGGATTCTCTCTGTGGATGAGAAAAGTTTAACTGTTTAAAACAATGTCCTAGTTAGCATTCACTGCCACATTGACACAGCCCAAATTCACCTGTGGAGAAGAATCTCAACTGAATAACTATCCTTATTAGGTCTAGCTACGGATGTATCTGTGAGGGATTGTCTTAACTGATGTCCCAGGCCACTGTGGGCAGCACCTTTCCTAGGCAGATGGTCCTTGGTCCTATAAGAAAGCTAGATAAGCATGAGCCGGAGTACCAGCCGCTGAATAAGCCAGCCAGTGAGTGAGCCAGCCAGAATCATGCTTTTTTGCCTTCATATCCTTCCCTGCTACAAAATGACACAGACCCACAAAGGAACTAAAGCTTTTACTCGCTCCTAAAGTGCTGTTGCTCAGTGTCTTCTTTATCATACCAAGAAAAAGAGACCTAGAATAGCGTATTGGGGGAGCAGCTGGTACATCCATTTGAATCAGTGTTCTATGTACTCAAGAGCAGATGCCCTCAGCACCCTGTGGACAAAGAGAAGGAAGAATTGAGACCCTGGAGATGGGCCAGATGGTAGGGGTGCAGTCTTTTCATTACTGTCCTCTCCTTTGAGTCCAAAGAAAAAATTTCCAGGCATTTCCTCTGAATTTTTCTGAGCTCAAGGCTCCTCGTCAGGGTGCCTACCCTCTGGATGCACACTTTTTCTAACTTTAGTTTAGTTCTCCCAGGACTTCCCAGGAAGAATCTGGAACCCTGTCTTGATCCACCCTACACTAGATGGAAACAGGGGTTCTGCAGAGCACAGTGAGTAGGATGACGGGCCCTGCATGTCACCTTGCTGAAGGGATCAAGGAGGGTCACATTTGACTTGTTGACCACCCCTAATGTAACCTTAGACATGCGATTGCAGTTCTCCCAGAGAAATCCAGGAGGCAATATCAGGGGACCCACACACACACACACACACACACACACACACACACACACACACACCAGTCAAAAAATTGTTTCCCTGAGCCATGACCTTGCCTCACACACAGGTTTCCATCCCTGTCCCTACTAACCTGGAGCACTCTCCCAAGATCCTTGTGTCTGAAAACACCCCTCTGTCTGGAGAATTAAAGTCACCCTCCCTCATGGCATCTTTCATAAGGGAAGACAGGATTTCTCCAGGGCGATCACACAGACAAAGGACAAAGGTTACCCAGGAAGACTGGAGAAAACACGGGCTCACCCAACACAGAGCTCAGCTAACACATAATGCTGGAATGTTGCCTTGAAACCCTCCATAGGAAGAGGAACCCATAGTCCTTTACAGGACATGCATGCCACCACTTTCCAAAACCCAGGACATGAAACTCCTCACACAACTGCTCCTGGGCCGGGAACTTGACTGGTGACTGTAGTGCTAAAAGATTGATTTTCATCCCTCTCATCACTCAGCTGGTCCCTTTCAGCCCTCAGAGACACCTTCCTGCCTGGAAATCCCACCTTCCCAGAGCACTGAGGGCACATGGCAGACTGGGTGCTCAGCTAGGTCTCCATGTCACAGGGACACATAGGATGGAGGCTCTCTCATAGACGCTGACAGACTCAAGGCTGGGAGTCAGCAGATGTCAGCCTTGAGATGAGCTGTTGTTCTCTGAGGGCACGGGGATGTTTATCAGCACAGCTCCTCAAGGTGTTGCCTTGAGGAGAAACGTAAATAGAGAAAAGTTGAGAGGGATGTGGGACAGCACTGAGAGTAGAAGGGACTGAGCAGTGCCTTGGAGACAGACCCCACCACCCATAGCCCATGGGATTCTGGGAAGAGCTCCTGACTGAGAGAACACTCAGCTCAGAAAGACGAAGGACAGCAGAGCCTGAGAGCTGCATTGGAGCTGAAGGTCTTCTCCCCAGAACAAGAACATGACAGTGAGAAGACAGATGGAGGCATCCTCTGTGCTTCCCTACAAGGGGTGTACCCCCTGGCAGGGGCTCCTGGTCACTGGTAAGGGTGCCTACTCCATGACTATGTGGGGAACAGAACTCAGAATGGTTGGAGCTTCCTGAAATGACAGGAGTCCAAGTGGAGACTTGGGGGTTTTGTTTGTAATCATAAGGCAGAAGGTGCAGTGAGCGCTTAGGTTTAGCAGGCTGAAGCTCTCATTGGAAGGGAGCTGATGAGGGGAGAGAAAATTGCCAATTTTCCCTACTGAAAGTCAGTCACATTGGCTGCTCTGTTGTGAATCCTGATGTGTCCAACCATCACAGGGTGACTCTCCAAATAGAAGTCAAACAGATAACAAGATGGCTCAGTTTGCAGAGACACGACAATCTCAGTTCAGTCCTCAGTTCCAGCATTGTAGACAGGGAGAAGGGACTCCTGCAGGGTCTTCTCTGCCCTCCACACCCATGTTGTGGCCATATTAGGACATGAAAACACTGAGACATTTATTTGCCTTCACACTTGTGCTGTGGCACGCACCCACACAAATTCATGCTGAGACAAATGCCTTCACAAACCCACACATACAATACAGAAGTAAATGTAAAAATGTTACAACACCCTTGAATATAATAATTCTTGTTAGCTACAAGCCTAGGAACTGTGTAGATTAACCCATGGACACATCCATCCATCCATCCATCCACCCATCTACCCATCTATCCATTTATCTATCCATCCATTTTCCATCCATCCATTTTCAACCCATTCATCGATCCAACCATCCATCCACCCACCTGTCTATCCATTCATCAATTTGTCGAATCCATCCATCCTTTCATCCATTTTCCATCCATCCACCCACCCACCCATCCATCCATCCATCCATCAATTTATTTAACTATCCATCCACCGATCCATCCATCTTTCCTCCCTTCCCTTCCTTCCTTCTCTCCCTTCCTTGCATCCATCCTCCATCTTTCCATCCTTGCCTTTTTCTTTTCTTCATTCTTTACTCCTTGTTTTCTTCCTCTTCATTGGTCCCTTCCTTCCTCCCTCCTTCCCTCTTTCCCTCCTTCCCTCCCTCCCTCCCTCCCTCCCTCCATGCCTCCCTCCCTTCCTTCCCTCCCTCTTCTATTGATGTCCGAGACTTTTCCAGGAAATGAGTCTTCCTAATGTCAGATTACTGCCTGTCCTTCCAAAGCCCTGACTCCAGTGGGTCAGAAGTCAGAGTATCTGGAAGATGATCTCGTGGGTTGACTGGTACTACAAAGGGAACAAAGAACAAAATTTCAGAAAGTAAGGGTTCTCTAGAGGAGGCGGTCAGCCAGGCATCCTCTCACCAAATATGGGGACACTGAAGGGTGATCCAGGTGATCAGAGAACTGCATAGAGAGTTGATGACACAGTGAGAGTCTGTGAGGGAATGGAGGTCATATCAGTCACCTCCATCAAGGAGGGTGGGCACACCTCTACCCACACCCCTAAGCTGAGTGCTAACTCCACCTGCTCAACATCAATGCTTGTTCTCTCTTCCCTTTTAGCTTCCCTTTTCACCTGCTTGCTCCTGCCCACCACTGCCCAGGTCACCATTGAATCAGTGCCACCCCACGTGGTTGAAGGAGAAAATGTTCTTTTTCTCGTACACAATTTGCCAGAGAATCTTATAGCCTTAGTCTGGTTAAGAAGACTGGGGAAAATGAACCATGCAATTGGCCTATATGCAATGAACACTAAAATAAGTGTGATGGGGCCCATGAACAGCGGCAGAGAGACAGTGTCCAGCAACGGGTCCCTGTGGATCCGCAATGTCACCCAGAAGGACACAGGATTCTACATCTTACAAACCATAAATAGACGTGGAGAAATTGTCTCAAGAACACCCATGTACCTCTACGTGTACAGTAAGTGATACTTTGTGAACTCTGGGTGCTGGGTGGGGTTCATTCCAGCACACACACACAGAAGTGTC
>NW_022196904.1:14793372-14800620 GCF_008632895.1 Mastomys coucha
TTTTGGAAAGATAGAGTATCCTAAGAGAATCACCTGGGCAGAGGTCCAAGGCATCTCAGGAAGGCCAGGGAGCACATGGGCAGACACAGCTCAGCAAACAGAAGTAGGGGCACTGTCTTGCAATTCTGCAAGGGATGATGGAGTCCAGATTTCCCCTTTCCAGGACTCGGGTCACCTCCTCCCACACACTCAGGCTGTGAGCTCCTGACACATCTGCTGCTGGGCCTTTTTTCTCCCTCAGAATCCTGACTGGTGCCTGCAGTGAGAATAGATCTGTCCCTTTTCACACTCATCATGCAGCTGATCCCTTTGGATCCCTCACAGACATCTGTCCCCTTCCTCCTGAGAGCAAATTCCATCTTTCCAGAGCACTGAGAACGCAGGGCAGACTGGATGCCCAGCTGGGTTTCTGTGTCACACAGAAAGTGCAGAGGCTCCCTCTTTGATGTTGACTGTCCCAGGGTCGGGACACAGCAGATGGTAACCCCTGGGTGAGCAGCTGTTCTCTGAGGGCACAGAGATGCTCATAAGCCTTGTTCATGGTGTGTTCAGGTGGACTGAAACATAGAGAGAGGAGGGGGCATGGGACAGCAGTGAGAATAGAGATGGTGGAGCAGTGTTTCAATAGAGACCCACCTCTCTGACAGCCTATGGAACTCTGGGAGTTGCTCTTGCCTGGGAAGAGGCTTAGATCAGAAGAGCAGGACAAGAGAACTGGGGAGCTGTACTGGAGCAGATGTACCACAGAGACCAGGGGGATGCTCTCATTATCATCTGCAAAGGGTACAACACCTGTCCAGCCTACTGCTCACAGGGAGGAGACCACACTTTAGAGTGTAAGAGGAGAGCATTTACCTACTGTCTGAAGTCAAGGACCTTAGAGGTATCTTAGTGTTCGGGTAGGAACCCTACATCTTCGTGATAGAAGCTCAGCAGCAGAGGCAGCAGGAGGGTCTTGGTGAGTGGATGACATAAGGGGAGAGTAGATTGCATGAGCATGGCATTCTGAAGCCTGCTCTTCTCAGCTACGGCATCTCAAAGAAGAAACCAAACTGGTGTTGATCAGTGACATGGCTCAGTGACATAGGCATTCACTTCATTTTCTGATGACCTGAGAACTAATATCACAAGTTGTCACCTGACCTCCACCTACGGACTGTGTCCTACACCCACACCCACACACTGAGACAGGCCCTTGACAGAAACACACATACACACACACAGACACACAGATAGACACATACACACAGACACACACAGAGAAACACACACACTGAGACACATCCTTGCAGAAACACACACACACACACACACACAGACACACAGATAGACACATACACACAGACACACACAAAGAAACACACACAGAGAAACACACACAGAGAGACACACAGATAGACACATACACACACAGAGAAACACACACACACACACAGACACACAGATAGACACATATACACAGACACATACAGAGAAACACACACACTGAGACACACCCTTGACAGAAACACACATACACGCATACACACATATATAGACACACATAAACACACATATAGACACACATACACACACACATGCATGTACACACACTAAGTCACATACTTCACAGAAACACACACACATACACACACTGACATAGACATACACACTGAGACACACTCGCACACAAACACATATACCAATATAATAAGTAAAGGTGAAAAAAACCCAAATCCAATGGAAGTAATCAATACTATGTATACCCTAACATATGAATTTATTTCTTTTTTTAGAATACAAATGTATTTATTAATGCATATATATGCTTACATTTCTACACATATAAAATACCATTTTATGTCCAAGTAATTTTTCCTGACATTCTAGTAGACAAGGAAATACTAAAATATTGATTTTTGTGGGGGAGGGCACCACGGAACAGCAATGAACCTGTCTTTTTTGTTATTGTTTTTATTAACTTTATTTATTTATTTATTCACTTAATAACTGCGGCGGACCGGGATTTCTTGCGGGGTCCCTTGTTCAGCGGGACTAGGGGTTCTGGCCAGGTGGGCACGGGATTCGGCTTTTGACAAACAGACTAGACACGAGTAGTGTAAGGTCTGAGTGTATTTCTTTAAAAATGACATGAGGCTTCTACAATCATTGTAAAAGAGAAATGAAAAATCTGGCACTCAACAGTTGAGGTACCTCTGAGGCTATCTGAAACATACTGGGTCTAAAGCAGCAGCTATCTCCTCTGAACTGGTGCTGCATCCCCCGGGCCCAACTGCCCTGGGCCTGGGGGACTGCGAGAGATACATGAATCTGAGTCCTAGCCCATCTAAGTTCTAGTGCTAGTCCTGCATGTGTGTCCAAGTCCTTCTTCCCCCAGTCCTAGTGCTAGACTGAAGTCAGTAGGCAAGAGACCCCCACACCCAGGGTCAGCAGGGTCTGGTAGCTAGGTGTGAAGCAGGAGGAAGAGGGGTGGAGCCCGCCCTGTTGAGTTATTCTTATGCTAATTCTCTGGTTCTTGCTGGAGGCTGGCAGAAGGGAATCCCGACCTAACAGTTTAAGTTAATGTCCTAGTCCTAATGTCCTAAACCTTTCAATTACTCTCTAGTACTTAAAACATTAAACTAGGATAGTTGGAAACATTGTGTCGGCCAGGAGACAATGTCCAATCTTAACCATTTACAAATCATTACTTGGGGTAGCTTTATGCCTAATTATGAGGCCGTGTTGATGATTGGAAAGACTAATCTGGAACACGTCTGAGTTAGGGGATACCAGCGACTAGTCTGAAATCCAGGAGGCACAGAACTCCTTTTGGATTCTTATTGCCTCTTATCCTTTATCAGGATTTCATCCCCGATATTATGGATGTGACTGGAGTAGACAAGTGTGCATAGCAAATAACCCCATATCAGCCCTTTCTCTCCTCTGAGTACCCCTTCAAGCTAGTCCTTTCCCCATTCTACCTTCCTGTTCCTGAGAAGGGGAAGCCTGCCTTTCAGTCTCACCCCCTCTTTACACTTTTCTCCCTTGCACATCAAGTCATGGTGGGACTTGGCCCTTCTGCTCCCACTGAGGCCAGACTAGGTGGTCCATTTCGTGTTGGGGGATCTACAGGCAGGCAGGCAGGCAGGCAGGCAGGCAGCCAACAGGCTCAGGGACAGCCTGTGCTCCAGTTGTTGGGGTATGTGCATGAAGATCAAGATGCTCATCTGCTACATGTGTGCTTGTGGCCTAGGACCAGCCTGTGCTCACTCTTTGGTTGGTGATTCAGTCTCTGGGAGCCCCCACGAGTCTAGGTTAGTGGACTCTGTTGGATTTTCTCTTGGAGTCCCTGTTCTTTTTGGGCCCCTTAATCTTTCTCTCAAGTCTTCTGTGAGTCTTCCTGAGCTCCATCTAATGGTTGACTGTGAGTCTTTGCAGCTCTTTCCACTGGCTGCTGGGTGAAGCCTCGCAGAGGACAGTGATGCTAGGTTCCTGCCTGCAAGCATAGCAGAGTATCGTTAACAGTGTCACAGATTGATTCTTGTCCGTGGGATGGGTCTCAGTTTGGGATGGTGATGGGTTGCCCATTGCCTCCGCCTCTGCTCTATCTCTGTCTGGGCACATCTTGTAGGTAGGACACATTTTGGGTCAAAGGTTTTGTGGGTGGGTTGCTGTCCTTATCTCTTCCCTGAGAGTCCTGCCTGGTCACAGAAGATGGACATCTCAGCTACAGAAGATGGACATCTCAGCTACAGAAGATGGACATCTCAGCTACAGAAGATGGACATCTCAGCTACAGAAGATGGACATCTCAGCTCTATCTGCCCTGCAGTCTCAGAGTCACCCTGTAGACATTCTGGTGCTTCCCCCCAGTCCAGGTCTCTGGCGTGTCCTAGAGATTGTCCCTATCCCAATTTCCTTTTTTTCTCCCCTACTCTTTCCTACATTTGATTTCCCCCTCCATCCCCACTCCCTTCCCCTCTACCACCCAAATTGCTCCTTCCGTCGACCTCTGATATTTATTTTGTTTCCCCTTCTGAGAAAGATTTCAACCATCTTCCCTTGGGTCTTTTTTGTTATTTGGCTTCTTTGGGTCTGTTGATTATAGATGGTAATCCTGTACTTTATGGCTAATATTCACTTGTAAGTATGTAAGTGAATACATAACTTGCATGCCTTTACCTCACTCAGGATGATATTCTTAAGTTTCACCCATTTGCCTGAAAAATTCATGTCGTCCTTGTTTTTACTTGCTGAGTAGTACTCCATTGTGTAAGTGAACCACATTTTCTGTATCCATTCTTCAGTTGAGGGACATCTGGGTTGTTTCCAGTGTCTGGCTATTATGAATAAGGCTGCTATGAACATAGTCGAACAAATATCTTTGTGGATGGTGGAGCATCTTTTGGGTTTATGCCCAGGAGTGGTGCCACTGGGTCTTGAGGTAAAAGTAGTCCCAGTCTTCTGAGAAAATGCCAAATTGATTTCCAGAGTGGTTATACACATTTGCACTCCCATCAGCAGCGAAGGAGTATTCCTCTTGCACTACAACTTTTCCAGCATGTGGTCCTTTGAGTTTTTGATCTTCACCACTCTAGTGGGTATAAGGTGGAATCTCAGAGTCGAACTGAAATGCATTTCCCTGATGACTAAGGATCTGGCGTCTAACTTCTTGAGTTCTTTATATATTTTAGATAGCAGTCCTCTGCCAGATGTAGGTTAGTAAAGATCTTTTCCCAATCAGTAGGCTGCCTTTTTGTGCAAAGATGGTATCCTTCGATTTACAGTAGTTTTTCAGTTTCATGAGGTCCCATTTATTTATTCTTGTCCTTAAGAGCCTGAGCCACTGGTGTTCTGTTCAGGAAGTTGTCTCCTGTACCGATGAGTTCCAGGCTATTTCACACTTTCTATTCTATTAGATTTAGTGTATCTGGTTTCATTTTGAGGTCTTTGATCCATTTGGACTTGAGTTTTGCACAGGGAGATAAATATGGGTCTATTTGTATTCCTCTACATACAGACTGCCAGTTTGACTAGCACCATTTGTTGAAGATGCTTTCTTTTTTCCATTGTACGGTTTTGGCTTCTTTGTCAAAAATCAAGTGTCCAAAGGTTTGTGGGTCTATTTCTAGGTATTTGATTTGATCCCATTGATCCACCTGTCTGTTTCTATAGCAATAGCATGCGGTTCTTATCACTATTGCTCTGTAGTACAGCCTGAGGACAGAGATGACGATACTTCCAGATGTTCTTTTATTGTTCTGAATAGTTTCAGCTACCCTGGCTTTTTTTTCCCCCAAAGGAAGTTGAATATTGTTCTTTCAAGGTCTGTAAAGAATTGTGTTGGAATTTTGATGGAAATTTCACTGAATCTGTAGAATGCTTTTGGTAAGATAGTCATTTATACTAAGTTAATCCTATAGATTCATAAACATGGGAAATCTTTCCATCTTCTGATATCTTCCTCAACTTCTTTCTTCAGAGACTTGAAGTTCTTGTCATACAGGTCTTTCACTTGCTTGATTAGAGTTACACAAAGGTATTTTATGTTATTTGTGGCTATTGAGAAGAGTACTGTTTTCCTAACTTCTTTCTCAGCCTGTTTATTGGCTGTGTATAGGAGGGCTACTGATTTCTTTGAGTTAATTTTGTATCCATCCACTTTTCTGAAGCTGCTTATCACCTGTAGGAGTTCTATGGTAGAATTTTTGGGGTTGCTTATATATACTGTCTTATCATCCACAAATAGGGATACTTTGACTTCTTCTTTTCCAACTTGTATCTCTTGATCTTCTTTATTTGTTTTATTGCTCTGGCTAGAACTTCAGGTACTATCTTGATTAGGTAGGAAGAGGGTGGGCAGCCTTGTCTTGTCCCTGATATTTGTGAAATTGCTTTAAGTTTCTCTCCACTTAGTTTGGCGTTGGCTATTGCATTGCTGCGTATTACTTTTATTATGTTTAGGTATGCACCTTGTATTCCTGATTTCTCCAGACTTTAAACATGTACAGGTGTTGGATTTTGTCATTGGCCTTTTCAGCATCTAATGTGATGATATAATTTTTTCTTTCAGTTTGTTTATATGGTAGGCTATGTTGATGGATTTTTGTATATTGACCCATTCCTGCATCCCTAGGATGAAGTCTACTTGATCGCAGGCATGCATGGTATTGAGACATCATTCATTAATTCATTCATTAATTCATTCATACACTGTCCACAGATATTTGAGGTTTTTTAAATGAAGTCTTTGTTTCAAAAATATAAGAAAAATCCCAGTTCTCACAATTCCCTAGTCCTAGTGGAGTGGAAGCTCGACCAGCATAGAAATCTAGGTGAGATCAGGTGTAGGGTGTAATCACTAAAGGACAAAAACCAAGGAGTCAGAGTGTCAGAGTGTGAAGGTTGGGAGCTTCACCCCAACACCCATCTACACTGAGTGTGAGCAGGGATCTAAAGAGAGTGAGGCGGGGCCACGTTGACACCCAAGGAGAGAGCACCATAGAGAGGAAATGACAAATGAGGGACATGGAGTGCAAGGGCGTAATGTACTGACCTCCACAAAGTAGGGCAGGGAGACCCTCACCCACATCCTTAGCAGAGCAATGGACACAGCTGCTCAGGGCACAGGGCACCACCTTAGATAAATACAAAAGTCCTAATATTAGTGGGTCTCTCTTTCCCAGGCTCACTTTTGACCTGCAGACCTCCTCCTACCTCCTTCCAGCTCACTATTGAATCAGTGCCACTGACTGTTGCTGAAGGGGCAAGCGTTATTCTACTGGTTCACAACCTCCCAGAGAAACTTCTTGTGCTTTTCTGGTACAAAGGAGTGCTTGTGTCCAACGACCTTGAGGTAGGTCGACACATAACAGCCAAGAATTCAAGTGTGCCAGGCCCTGCCCACAGCGGTAGAGAGACAGTGTACAGCAATGGATCCCTCCTGCTCCAGAATGTCACCCGGAATGACACCGGATTCTACACCCTACGAACTCTGAGTAGACATCGGAAAATAGAATTAGCACACGTGCAACTTCAGGTGGACAGTAAGTGATTCTCTGTGATCATTGAGTGCTGGGTGGGGTTTTGAAAAACACAGGACTGTCATCCCTAGCTGGTGGCTACCACTCCTTTGCACTGTGTGTTCATTTTGGGGGTTGACCACTTGTGATATACACACATGATGGAGATAAATGCCCATAGATCAGACTCCATCATCTGACTCTCCCCTGTATCAAAGAGGACCTTGATAGAAAGTAACTCAAC
>NW_022196904.1:14801631-14802460 GCF_008632895.1 Mastomys coucha
TTCTAGGGCACTGAGGGAATGGAGGCCATGTTGCTGACTTCCATCAGGTGGGACAGACACACACACACCTGCCTGTCTAGGTTGAGTGAAGAGTCCATCTTTTCAGGATGCAGGTCGTCATCTTTCCACCAAGCACAATGATCCCATGTTGATGACCTTTCTCCTTTCCCTTCCAGCCTCCCTTTCCTTGTGCTGTGACCCTTTCACCTCTGCCCAACTCATGATTGAGCCAGTGCCACGGCATGTTGCTGAAGGGGGAAGTATTCTTCTCCAAGTTTACAATTTGCCAGAAGAGTTGCAATTTTTTTCCTGGTACAAAAGAGTGTCCAGCATCCAGGTCTTAAAAATTGCAGACTATATCAGAGCCACAGATTCTATCTTCAGGGGGCCCGCAGAAAGCAGAAGAGAGACAGTGTACACCAATGGATCCCTGCTGCTCCAGCATGTCACTGAGAAAGATGCTGGCTTGTACACACTCCAAACAATAGACAGAAATTTCAAAATTGAAACAGCACCTGTGCAAATCCATGTGAGCAGTAAGTGACTCTCTTTGACTTCTAACTTCTGGGTGTGGCTTATCCTACTTCATAAGTGGATTATGAGGAGTGACCTGTGCCTGCTATCTCCACCACTGCAATGTGTTCTCACATTGGGGTTTGGACACTTACTGCAGGACACACCTGGGGTGGACCAACAGCAGTAGGTCAGAACTTGTCACCTGTCTTTACCTGCAGAGAGGAAGGCCTGTGCTGGCCAAGGACATCAGATACAGCCTTGACCCTAGGGTCTCTCACCTTGCACATAGCCCTGAGGAAGACTCTGGGGGGGG
>NW_022196904.1:14803221-14823286 GCF_008632895.1 Mastomys coucha
CTTAACTTGTAGCCTGGCTCCATCCCTGTCTCTACACAGTCTCTCAGACCTACTAAACACATTACTCTGTCAGCAGATCCTGTGTTTCTATGTCCGTGCTGTCCCCTACCTCCACATATCCCATAGGGAATTACCTAGACAGAGGGCAGCTGCCTGCCAGGAAGGACATGGGCAAACCCTATGTGAGGCTCAACCAGCACAGGATGCTGAAGAGTCCCTCAGAAACTCTCAGTAGGTTTACGGAGACACTGTCTTCTCTTTAGAGTCCAGGTGACCTCCTGCTTCACAGCCACATGGAACTCCCCATACAAGTGCTCTTGGGTCTCCTGATAATGCACCCTGACTGGTGACTCCAGTGAGCATGGGTCTCTCTCTTTCTTAGACATCAGTCAGCAGGTCCCTTCCCAGTCCTCACAGGGTTCTCAGTCACCTTCCTGCAGGAGTTGATCCCACATCAAAGCATTGAGAACAAAGGGCAGCTTAGGACTCTTTGTCATAAAGGGCACATTGGAAGAACAGAGAGGAGAGTAGCCCTGGTGTGAGCTGTTGCTGTCCCAGAGCACAGGGGTGATTATCATTCTTGTTGCTCACTGTGTGGTCTTGAGGACTGAAACATATATACAGTGAAGCCACCTGGGGCACGAGGCAGGACTCAGTGTGGAAGGGACAGAGCAGGACCCTGGACACCATCCCTGACAGCAGTCAGCATTATCCTGGGAAGGGCCCCTGCCTACTAGGAGTCTGTACTCAGAGGAAGGAAGACAACAGAAATTGGGACAGTGCTATAGCAAATGTTATTACACATCATTCTCCACAGAGGGAGGACAGAGCAGGCAGCAGTGGTCTTGGTGGCCCTCTGTGTACTTTTATACAAAGGGTACACCTCCTGGTAGTATTTCCTGTCACAGGCGAGGAGAACAGTGCCTGACTGTGTGCGAGAAGAGGAGCTAAGGTAGAAGGAGAGGAATGGCTTCTTTAAGTTGACCACTGACCTCCATCTAGGTGCTGTGTTGTGCACACAAAAGATCATATACATCTGTTGCTACACACCCACACCCACCCACCCACACTCTCACACATGCACAAGTTAATGTGAGCTGGAGGTTTAAATGCTTTCAGTAGCTTTATTTATCAGAATTTCACCAAAACCTGGCCTCGCAAGGCCCAGAGATATTCATTCTTTCATCTACCCACATGTTTATGTCTGCAGAGATATATGGGGTTCTGGCCCACCCTGAGCAGCCAAAGAATTGCAGCTCTCCATGGGGAGCCAGAGCAAGGTAGCCTGCTGAGTTTCTTCCTAGGCCTAGGCTGCACTGGAGGCGGTGGCAGGCAGCTTGACACAGTGGCTTTGGAGGGCTGGAGAAGCTTCAGGAGAGAATACTCTTTCCATAGGGTGTTACAGCTTGCTAAAAAGGCACTCGTAGTTGGTCTTCGGTGAAATATTTTGTGCACTTTATTCCTTGTGGATAGAATCTTAAAAAACATTACATGCTTTCTATTGGTTTGGCCTGAGATGTTAGGTATGCCTCATCTGCATGTGGAAGAGCTTTGGGTATTGCCCTATGTGACTGATTATGGTGGCATGGTCACAAGTTCCAGTTCAGGAACTTGGTTGGGTTTAGATGTAAATGCCTACCTTTCTCAATTAGGAGAACTGCTGGGGTTCCTGAATCCACTTGACCTTACCCGGTTTTCTGTTTGGTGGTACAGTACATTGCCCCACACATCTGAGCCTGTCTACTTATTGAAATTTCCAGAAAGATTAAAGTAGTTTTTTTTCTACCAGGCTTTAGTGAACTTGAAGTCAGACCAGGCAGCCCATCTCAAAGTGGAATCAGAGTTGAGTGCATCCAGAGGGGAAAGATATCAAAAAGGTCAGAAGGTGAACACTGGGGCTTGCAGAGGAAGAGCTGAGGAAAGTCACCCACATCCCCCACCTCTTCTGAGCATGACCAGGCTTGTGAGGATAGTGAGGGTGGAGACACACAGTCAGGTGCACCAAGGGCATGGAGGTCATTTGCTCACTCTCTGACTTGTGTAGACACGCCCACCCACCTCCGCTGAGTGATGGATCCAAGCTTCTGTGGCCATAGGACCCTGTCTTTTTACCGAAGACAAAGGTCTCAACACTGATGGATTTATCTCTTTCCCCCCATCTTCCCTTTCATCCTGTGTTCACCCCCTCCATGGTCCAGCTCACTACTGAATCAGTAAGAGGAGCATTAGGAAGCCAAGGATCCAGACTCAACTCCAGTTATCCCCAGAGAGCTTCTCGTCAGGGATAGCATTGGGCTTCCTGTTAGAGGTGACAGCGAACAAGGCTTGGCTGACTGTCCAAGTCCCATAGGGTGTGGGATCAACTGTTTATCGCCATGACAGCTGCAGTCATGTAGGTCACCTGTGCACCTCATTCTCCTGAGCTTCAGTGGACAGGTGTCAGGACAGAAGCCAACTTTCTGATAGGTTAGGAGACTCACAGGAAAGCCAGGTTCCCAAGAGGAGGGGCAGAGGTGAGAGTTCTCCAGGCAGCCTCTCCTCCCATTGATGGCCAACTTGGCGATCCTCTACTATACACATGCTGCTGGAGCAATCAGTCCCTGTGTGTACTCCTTGGTTGGTGGTTTAGTCCCTGAGAGCTCTGAGGGTACTAGTTAGTTCATATTGTTGTTCATCCTAAGGGACTGCAAACTCTTCAGCTCCTTGGGTCCTTTCTCTAGCTCCTTCATTGGGGACCCTGTACTCAGTTCAATGGATGGCTGTGAGCCTCTACATCTGTATTAGTCAGGTACTGTCGGAGCCTCTCAGGGGATAGCTATATCAGGCTGACTTGTCCTTCCTTCAGTCTCTGCTCCATAGTTAGTCTCTGTAACTCCTTCCATGGGTATTTTGTTCCCCCTTTTAAGAAGGAATGAAGTGTCCATCTTTGGTCTTCCTTCTCCTTGAGTTCCTTGTGGTTTGTGGGTTGTTCTTCCTGTATTCCAAACTTCTGGGCTAATAACCACTTATCAGAGAGCGCATACCATGTGTGTTCTTTTGTGATTGGGTTACCTCACTCAGGATGATATTCTCCAGATCCATCATCCATTTGCCTATCAATTTCATAAATTCGTTGTTTTTAATTGCTGAGTAGATTCCAGGCAGCTTCTTATCCTCAGAGTTTCATTCTAGGGAAATCTCTTCTGTAGGTAAGTGGGACAGATGCTGTTGATGTGAGCAGCTCCCCCATCACCAGGTCAGAACATTGCTCATATCTAATCTTACCTCATAGGCACTGCAATGATCATGCACAGTGTGTTTTAGTGTAGGGAAACGGAGGCACATCAACCTCAGTAGCAGAATCAGGATCATACAGCCCAATCAGTAATGCATAAGATATGACTGTAGTCACAGCTCCAATTTCTCCTCCCTGAAATCTTTATTAGGTGTTAGCTATAGAGGGACCATTTGAGCTGTCCGAAGGATGACTCTCATTTGGTCCCCTCCTCTGTTTCTTTGCAGAACCTGTGACACAGCCCTTCATGAGAGTCACGGACACCACAGTCAGAGTACAGAGCTCAGTGGTCTTCACTTGCTTCTCAGAGAACATTGGGACCTCCATCCGTTGGCTCTTCAATAATCAGAGTGTGCAGCTCACAGAGAGGATGACATTGTCCCAGTCAAAGTGCCAGCTCAGCATAGATCCTGTCATGGAGGATGATGCTGGAGAGTACCAATGTGAGGTCTCCAACCCAATCAGCTCGAAGACCAGTGTCCCAGTCAGCCTGGCTGTTATGAATGAGTGACCCCTCCTCTCATCCTACAACAGAGCTGGGGCATTCCTTTGTCAAATGGAGAAAGGTTACATGGTAAAAATTGCTACTTATATACTGCCAGCATGGTGGCTCTTGCTTGTAGTCCTGTCAGAATCATGTGTAGAAAGACAGGCCGGCATTTAAAGTGAGACTCATTGTTGAAAGGAAAATAAAGACATCAATGTGCTAAACAATATTGCAATTGTATTAAGAGTTTAGATTGTGGATAAAGTATATAGCTACTGGTTTCAGGGGGTCCCCAAACTTCATGCTCTGAGTGCCCTGTTAACATGGTACAGTGTTTACACAGAGACAAACATGCTCTCCTATGCTCCAGAACCTTCACCTAACTCGAAGGCAACCTAGACATCAATCATCCATAGGAAGTGAGGAAGTGACAGAAGGGACTGCCCATGTCTCAGTGCACATAACTGGTTACACGATAGTTTTGATCCACAGTTTCTTTGATGCACAGACTTGAATTTTTTTGTGTAAAGGCCAACTGGAGTGTTTCTATCTCAAGAGTGGCAGTCACAGTGTGACCTTGCATTCAACTCTTTGTCATATAAATATATATGTAATATAGATGATATATGAAAATAAATATATTTGTGGCTTCCATCTGTGACCCGGAACTGACCCTGTGCCACAGCTTTCTGCACCCCAATACTGCCCTTAGATAGCTTATTCCCCATTAGTGCTGATACACATAAGCTCACAGGTGAGACCACCACTACTGCCCTGGTACAAGTAAGACCCACTCAGAGTCCACAGGACCCAGGAACCATGGAGCATCTGGGGATATGATCCTTCTAGTTTACTTCTGCACTTGGAGCTGACATTGTGCCATAGCTCTCTGCACCCCAATCCTAACCAGAGAGAATTTGTCTCCCAGGAGTGCTGATACACCTAAGATCACATGCTCATAGGCTCACAGGAGGGGAAACTCCAGTCAGAGACAGCAAAACCAAGTAACACCAGATGGTGAAAAGAAGTGCAAAAACATAAGCAACAGAAACCAAAGCTACTTGGCATCATCAGAATTGAGTTCTCCCACCACAGCAAACCCTGGATACCCCAACACATCCGAAAAGCAAGATTCTGATTTAAAATAACATCATAATATCATGATGATGATAGTGGATTTTAAGAAGGACATAAATAACTCCCTTAAAGAAATACAAGAGAACACAGGTAAACAGGTAGAAGCCCTTAAAGAGGAACTCATAAGTCCCTTAAATACAGAAAAACACAACCAAAATGTGAAGAAATTGAACAAAAACATCCAGGATCTAAAAATGGAAATAGAAACAATAATGAAATCACAAAGGGAGACAATCCTAGAGATAGAAAACCTAGGAAAGAGATCAGGAGTCATAGATGCAAGAATCACCAACAGAATACAAGAGATAGAAGAGAGACTCTCAGGGGCAGAAGATACCATAGAAAACCTTGACACAACAGTCAAGGAAAATGCAAAATGCAAAAAGCTCCTAACCCAAAACATCCAGGAAACCCAGGCCACAGTGAAAGATCAAACAAACCTAAGAATAATAGGTATAGAAGAGAGTGATGAGTCCCAACTCAAAGGGCCAGTAAATATCTTCAACAAAATTATAGAAGAAAACTTCCATAATCTAAAGAAAGAGATGCCCATAAACATACAAGAAGCCCACAGAACCCTAAATAAATTAGACCAGAAAATAAATTCCTCCCATTACATAATAATCCAAACATCAGATGAACAGAACAAAGAAAGAATATTAAAAGGAAAAAGGTCAAATAACATATAAAGGCAGACCTTTCCACAAATCCAGCCTTACAAAGGATAATAGATGGAAAATTCCAACAAAAGGAGGGAAACTACACCCAAGAAAAACTGAGAAATTAATCTTCTTATAACAAACCCAAAAGAAGATAGCCACACCAACATAATTCCAATTCTAAGAACAAAAATAACAGGAAGCAACAATCACTGGTCCTTAATATCTCTTAACATCAATGGACTCAATTCCCCAATAAAAAGATGCAGACTAACAGACTGGATATGTAAACAGGACCCAGCATTTTGCTGCATACAGGAAATGCACCTCAGTAACAAAGGCAGACACTACCTTGGAGTAAAAGGCTAGAAAAAAAATCCAAGCAAATGGTCCAAAGGAACAAGCTGGATTAGTCATTCTAATATCAAATAAAATCGACTTTCAACCAGAAGTTATCAGAAAAGATGAGGAAGAACACTTCATACTAATCAAAAACAAACAAACAACATAAAACCAAACCAAACCAAACCAAACAAAACTACCAAGATGAATTCTCAATTCTAAACATCTATCCCCCAAATGCAAGGGCACCCACATTCATAAAAGAAATGTTACTGAAGCTCAATGCACACATTGAACCTCATGCAATAATAGTAGGAGACTTCAACACCCTACTCTCACCAATGGATAGATCATGGAAACAGAAATTAAACAAAAACAGTGAAACTCATAGAAGTTATGAACCAAATGGACTTAACAGATATCTATAGAACATTTCAACTTAAAACAAAAGAATATACCTTCTTCTCAGCACCTCATGGTACCATCTCCAAAACTGACCATATGATCATTCACAAAACAGACCTCAACAGATACAAGAAGATTGAAGTAATATCATGCATCCTATCAGATCACCATGGACGAAGGCTGGTCTTCAATAACAACAAAAACAACAGAAATCCCATATACACATGGAAGCTGAACAACTCTCTCTACTCAATGATATTTTGGTCAGGGAAGAAATAAAGAAAGAAGTTAAAGACTTTTAGAATTTAATGAAAATGAAGGCAAAACATAACAAAGCAATGAAAACAAGGCTAAGAGGAAAACTCATAGCTCTGAGTGCCTCCAAAAAGAAATTGGAGAGGGCTTATGCTAGTAGCTTGACCGCACACCTGAAAGCTCTAGAACAAAAAGAAGCAAATACTCCCAAGAGGAGTAGACTGTGGCAGGAAATGATCAAACTCAGGGCTGAAATCAACCAACTAGAAACAAATAGAACTAAACAAAGAATCAACTAAACCAGGAGCTGGTTCTTTGAGAAAAGTCAACGAGATAGAGGAACCCTTAGCCAGACTAACCAGAGGGCACAGATACAGTATCCAGATTAACAAAATCAGAAATGAAAAGGGAGACATAATAACACAGAAACTGAGAAAATTTAAAATATCATGAGATCATACTACACATGCCTATACTCAACAAAACTGGAAAATCTGGATGAAATGGGTAATTTTCTAGACAGATACCATGTATCAAAATTAACTCAGGATCAGATAAGTCATTTAAACAGTTGATGACACCTAAATAAATAGAAGCAGTTATTAAATGTGTCCCAACCAAAAGAGCCCAGGACCAGATTGTTTTAGTGCAGAATTCTATCAAACTTTCAAAGAAGTCCAAATACCAATACTCTTCAAATTATTCCACAAAATAGAAATAGAAAGAACACTACCCAATTTGTTCTGTGAATCCACAGCTACACTGATACCAAAGACCCAACAAGAAAGAGAACTTCAGACCAATTTCTCTTATGAATATCATGCAAAAATAAAATTCTCTCAAGCCAAATCCAGGAACACATGAAAACGATCATTCACCATGAACAAGTAGGCTTTATCCTAGGGATACGGGAATAGTTCAATACATGAAAATCTATCAACTTAGTCCACTGTATAAACTAAGTAAAAAGACCCACATGATCATCTCATGAGATGCTGAAAGAGCATTTGACAAAATCAGACACACCTTCATGATAAAAGTTTTAGAAAGATTGGGAATTCAAGGCCCATACCAAAACATGGTAAAAGCAATATACAGCAAACCAGTAGCCAACATCAAACTGAATGGAGAGAAACTTGAAGCAATCCCACTAAAATCAGGGACTAGACAAGGCTGCCCACTCTCTCCCTACCTATTCAATATAGTACTCAAAGTTCTAGCCAGAACAATTAGACAACAAAAAGAGGTCAAAGGGATACATATTAGCAACGAGGAAGTCAAGGTATTACTATTTGCAGATGATATGATCGTATACATAAGTGACCCCCAAAATTCCACCAGAGAACTCCTAAACCTGATAAACAACTTCAGCGAAGTGGCTGGATATAAAATTAACTCAAACAAATCAGTAGCCTTCCTCTACTCAAAGAATAAACAGAATGAGAAAGAAATTAGGGAAATGACACCCTTTACAGTAGTCATAAATAATATAAAATATCTTTGTGTGACTCTAACCAAGCAAGTGAAAGATGTGTATTACAAGAACTTCATTGCCTCTTAAGAACTAAATTAAAAAAGACCTCAGAAAATGGAAAGATCTCACATGCTCATGGATTGGCAGGATTCACATAGTAAAAATGTCCATCTTACTGATTCAATGCAATCCCCATCAAAATTCCAACTCAATTCTTCACAGAGATAGAAAGAGCAATTTTCAAATTAATTTGGTACAACAAAAAGCCCAGGATAATGAGAACTATTCCCAACAATAAAAGTCCTTCTGGGGGAAATCACCATCCCTGACATCAAGCTTTACTACAGAGTAATACTGATAAAAACTGCATGGTATTGGTGCAGAGACATGCAGGTAGTCAATGGATTAGAACTGAAGACACAGAATTCAACCCACACACCTATGGTCACCTGATTTTTGACAAAGAAGTCAAAACCACCTAGTGGAAAAAAGACAGCATATTCAACAAATGGTGCTGACTCAAATGGCAGTTGGCCTGTAAAAGAATGCAAATTGATCCATTCTTATCTCCTTGTACAAAGCTCAAGTCAAAGTGGATCAAGGACCTCCACATAAAACCAGGTACATGGAATCTAATATAAGAGAAAGTGGGAAAGAGCCTCAAACACATGGGCACAGGGGAAAATTTTCTGAACAGAACACCAATGTCCCAGGCTCCAAGATCAACTATAGATAAATGGGATCTCATAAAGTTGAAAAGCTTCTGTAAGGCAAAGGACACTGTCAATAGGACAAAACGGCAACCAACAGATTGGGAAAAGATCTTTACGAACTCTACATTTGATAGAGGGCTAATAGCCAATATATACAAAAGACTAAAGAAGTTAGACTCCAGAGAATCAAATAACCCTACTAAAAATGGGGTACAGAGATAAACAAAGAATTCTCAACAGAGGAATACTGAATGACCAAGAAGCACCTAAAGAAATGTTCAACATCCTTAGTCATCAGGGAAATGCAAATCAAAATGACCATGAGAATTCACCTCACACCAGTCAGAATGTCTAGGATAAAAAACTCAGATGACAGCAGATTCTGGCAAGCATGTGGAGAAAGAGGAACACTCCTTCATTGCTGGTGCGATTACAAGCTTGTACAACCACTCTGGAAATCAGTCTGGTCGTTCCTCAGAAAACTGGATATAGCACTACCTGAGGACTCAGCTATACCACTCCTGGGCATGTACCCAGAAGATGTTCCAACATATAAGAAGGACATATGGTCCGCCATGTTCATAGCAGTCTTATTTATAATAACCAGTAGCTGGAAAGAATCCAGATGTCTCTCAGCAGAGGAATAGATACAGAAAATATGGTACATTTACACAATGGAGTAATACTCAGCTATTAAAAACAATGACTTCATGAAATTCACAGGCAGATGGATGGAAATAGAAAATATCCTGAGTTAGGTAACCCAGTCACAAAAGAACACACATGGTATGTACTCATTGATAAGTGGATATTAGGAAAAAAAGCTTTTAATACTCACAATACACCTCACAAACCATATGAAGCTCAAGAAGAAGGAAGACCAAAGTGTGGATGCTTCAGTCCTACTTAAAATAAAATAGTCATGGGAATAAAATAGTCATAGGAGCTAGAGGGAGGGAGGGTCTTGGGAGGGAGAGAAGGGAGAGGAGAAAAGAGGGGCAGAATCAGGTGTGGGAGAATACTGGTGGGATGTACAGAGGGTCAGGAAATCAAACAGAAGTGTGTAGCAGTGGGGGATGGTGAACTAGGGGAAGCCACCAGAAGCTCCCAGATGCCCGGAAAGCAAGAGGCTCCCAGAACCAATGGGGATAGTATTAGCTGAAATACCCAACAAAATGGTGAGAGAACCTATAGAGACAATATCCAGATGTTAGGCATGGCCCCTGGTTGAGGGATGGGGCCACCCACCCATCTCAAAAATTTTAACCTAGAATTGCTTCTGTCTAAAGGAAATACAGAGACAAATAGTGGAGCAGAGACTGAAGGAAAGAGCATTCAGAGACTGCCCCACTTGGGGATCTATCCCATATGCAGCCATCAAACCCAGACAGTATTGCTGATACCAAGAAGTGGTTGCTTACAGGAGCTTGATATAGTTGTCTACGGAGAGGTTCTACCAGCACCAGACCAATATAGATATGGATGCTTGCAGCCAACCATTGGACTGAGCATGGGGACCCCAATGGTAGAGTTAGAATGTCTTAGTCAGGGTTTCTATTCCTGGACAAAACATCACAATCAAGAAGCATGTCGGGGAGGAAAGGATATATTCAGCTTATACTTCCATACTGCTGTTCATCACCAAAGGAAGTCAGGGCTGGAATTAAAGCAGGTCAGGATGCAGGAGCTGATGCAGAGGCCATGGTGGATGTTAGTTACTGGCTTGCTTCCCCTGGCTTGCTCAGTTTGTTTTTTTATAGAACCCAAGACTACTAGCCCAGAGATAGCACCACCCACAAGGGGACCTCCCCCCTTGATCACTAATTGAGAAAAATGCCTTACAACTGGATCTCATGAAGGCATTTTTTTCACCTGAAGTTCCTTTCTCTGTGATAACTCCAGCTTGTGTCAAGTTGACACAAAACCAACCAGTACATAGGGGAAAGACTGAAGGAGCTGAAGGGGTTTGCAACTCTATATAAAGAACAACAATATCAACCAACCAGATCCCCTGGTGCTCCTGAGGATTAAACCACCAACCAAAGAGTACACATGGAGGGACCCATGACTCCAGCTACATATACAGCAGAGGATGGCCTTCTCTGGCATCAATGGGAGGGGAGGCCCTTGGTCCTGTGAAGGTTCGATGCCCCAGCATAGGGGAACTACCATGGTGAGCATAGATAGGGTGGTGAGGTGGGAGTGGGTTTGTGGGTGGGGGGAAGACCCTCACAGAAGCAGGGGTAGGGGAGTGGGATAGGGGGTTTGTGGATGGGAAACAGGGAAGAGGGATAACATTTGAAATGTAAATAAATAAAATAACCAATAAAAGTATAAATATACAATATATTCAACTATATATAATATATTATGTTTATATGGGATTTTTTCCCCCTCTAGCTGCTTTGAATCTCACAGCTGGGTGGCATAAAGCTTGTTTATACTGTCATGTGACCATTGCCACTACCTATTTCTAAAGTATTTCTGAACTTATCCTGCTCCTTCCAGCTGTGTCTAACCCCATCTCCTGTTGTCTATGCATTTGAACAAACATATCATCTTGTTATCTGAGGTCAATGTTAGTTCCCAGAAACACAGCTCAGGTGGGTGTTTTTGCTTACCAGTTCCAGAAACTTCTATAGATTCTTTAGGATTTTCTCCAAATAACTTTCATGTTATCTACAGATATATTTTACAGCTGATTGTTTGACCACCTTCCATTTCTTTGTGTTGCCAAGGGAATATCAAGGAGAAGTGGTCACAGCAGCATCCTTGTGTTGCTCATGTTCTTAGAGGGAAAGCTGTCAGTGTCCCCACTGAGTCGTGAGTTGGTTTTTGGTATCTACATGCACCCCTACTGCGCTGGCATAGTCTTCTACCCCTAGTTTGTCTGTTTTCATCATTAAAAATCTATCCACACTTGTTAAATGTCTTCATTGATTCAGTCGTGAGTTACCTGTAGAGTCTGTTTTATGTCTCTTCACGCTTCCGTCTCTGTTGGTTCTGAGCTTCTGGGTATGTGTCTGCTTCATCTCAGTCAGCCTACAGTTAGCACATAAGTATTGAGTGCTCATGGAGTTCTTAGTACTCTGAAGAGTGGACAGTAAGGTCTCAAATTCCATTTCTGGTATTTATAATGGTAATCTCTTAAACACAATGTTAATCTCATTAAAGGTTGTCAATATGGTTAATCTGTCTGAAGAATAAACTTTTGATCCAGTGATTTTTCTACTATTATTTATTTATTTATTTATTTATTTATATCATTATTCTAATCTGTGGGAACTCCAGCAGGGACTATGGAGGAAAGGTGCTGCCTGGCTTGTACTCCAAGGTTTGTTCAGTTACCTTCTCCTTGTACATCTCAGGACCACCTGCCTAGGAATGGCACCACCCACAGTGGGCTGTGACTTTATACATCAATCAATAATCACGTAAATGCTTCAGGTACACACCCACAGACCGAGATGATGGAGGCAATTTCTTGAGTTTCTCCAGGTATCTCTATCTTGTGTCAGGTGCTACATACTAACCAACACATGTGTTGAGCATACCTGTCCCATCAGGAGATTTTCAGCAAAGTCTAGTGCCTAGTTTCTATAGGTCAGATTATCCATATTCACCTAAATCTCAAGAAAGCTCTCCATGTGGTTCCCACATCTGAGAGAAGGGATGTTAATAACCAAGGACTAAAAGGCTCTGTTTCAAAGCCTGCCTGACCCTTCATGTTCCTAGATCATTCCTAGATTCATGCTTCCATAAGACAGTAGTGGCTCATGTTAATCATCATGAAACATCTGAGCAGAATGGCTCCGGTTGTGGTTCAGCTGTACTACTGAGCTAAGAGAGGGCCTGCTCTTGGTCTCTTGGCTCAAGTTCCTGTTCACATATCAAGTCCTGAGGAAAGTCTGTGAGGCTTCTCACTGAAGCAACATGGGCACCTGTGGAGAGCGGTAGAGCTGGAGAGGCATTCGCCTTGACAAGATGGCATCTACATCCGCTGTCGACTCCTGGTAAACAACTGTTTGCGCATGTGCGTAGAGTGAAAAGACGCCAAGTCATGGCCATCCTGGGGTGTCACGTGGGGTGATGAGCAAACAGCCAATCATGGGCGGACACGCCGCGCTGTGGGTGGACATGCTGCACTGTGGTGTATATAAGCAGTGCCGATTATTGGCTCGGTCCTTTTTCTCCTCTTCATGATGCAATAAATGCTTGCTGCAGAAGGATCCTAGAGTCCGCGTGTCTTCTTGCTGGTGAGACGACTGCGCGGGCAACAGGCACCTACCTGTAGGGCAGGCTTAGCCAGAAAAGCCTTGGTCGGGCGCGGTGCTGGCTCATGTAGAGCAGTGGAGGTCAGTGCATCTGGAGGGACACAATGCTATGTGCTGTAAGGCAGTCCTAGGTCTGCCTAAGCTCTGTAGATTAGCTCACACAGGATGCCCCACCTTCTCTGAGCACTCAGATCCTCTGCATCTGCCTGAAATTCACCTCCTCATGCATTTTCCTTGGACTTTGGTTGGCAGGGAGATGAGATACCAACATACTTGCATGGGTCAGAGGTCCCACACGGGGGAACCTCCTGTCTGCTGTCTGCACTGCATTGTTACAACCACAAGCAACAACTCCAGCCCAGTGGAGGCTGAGAACTTGGTAGCATTAACATGTGAACATGAGATTCAGGATATAATCTACCCTGTGGTAGATAAGTGGTCAGAGCCTGTCAGAAGGTGGCAGGCTGAGGCTGTTTGAGATCCATAAAACACTCTAATCTGAGTCATGAGGACTGACACTGAGTACCAGTCAATCCTAATCCTTCCACGTTGATGTTCCACCCCTGAGTCTCCATCTCCTTGCATCTCTGATTTCTTTTATCTAACTACAAATCTAACCTGAAATGTGATTCCAATATCTCCAAGCCTAGGGCTGTCTAGGGTGGTGGCAGGGACTTTCCAGGAAAGAATGTCCTTAAAGGCATGCTGATTGAATTTTGTCACAAACTCATGACCTCTGTCCCCTTCATTAATCTCTACAGTGGCTATTCTGTAGACTGGACACCATGGTTTTGACCTGTGACAACACCCTTCTATTTCCACAATGAGAGGAGAAAACTCAGAGATGGGGGCCAGCAGCTCAGAGCTCTGCTCCAAGATATGCTCCTGCTTCACACATAACTGGCTCTGCTCTGTGGTTGAAGAAGTTTCCTGGTAGGCCTTCCCGAGTCAGGATAATAGAGGTCTACAATGATTTGATGATGCGACTTAATTGGTTCTTCTTAAGGTTAAACATACATTAGTGATGGACATCAGAAAATCAGGAGCAGGGAATTTGCAACGTGAACCTCAGGGTAGGATCACTCAGATCTGAGTCCTGGCTCTGAAGATACAGCTGTGAGAGCACATATGGTGCTCATAGACAGAAATGATGTGCACTCTCTTGAAGAATTGGGAGTTTCCTGTCCTGGATAGCACTAACTGTCAAACTGACATGGCATAAAGTATCCATGTGGTGACTAGTTCTCAATGGAGACAGACATCTTAATCCAGTCTTCAGAATTGTCTGTGATTGTCTTAATGGATGTAGGAGGATGGAGGTTACTATGGCAGTGCCATCCCTATGTCGGTGGTCTTGGGCCATATAGATAGATAGGTAGATAGATATGTGGATAGATAGAGACACAGAGAGAAACAGAGACAGAGACAGAGAAATACACAGAATGACAGATAGATTGATAGATACAGAGACAAAAAGACAGAGCTGATAATTAGCTGTCCTTCTCAGCTCCTGCCTTCAAGTTCCTGTCTCAAATTTCTGTCCTATCTTCACTTTGGAGTGGATTTGACTTCAAGGTTCCTATGGAGAAGTAGCAATAATATCAATTAATAATAATAGTAGTAATAATAATATATATACAGAATCAGGACTTTCCTTTGATGATTCTTTTGAGGTATTTGCTTCTTCCTGATTCTGCCCATCCTCTGGATGCATAACATCTCTGTCTCTTACCAGGAGTTCCCAGAACAAATCTTGAACCCCCCCTTAGATTCACCCCTTACTGCCTGGAGTCACAGTGAGCAGGGTGACTAGCCCCACAATATACTTGTGCCCAAGTGTTAGGCCGCCTCACAGCACTTGAGCCTGGAGGCCATTCCTGCTGTAGCCACAGGCATGAGCTGCAGGTCTCCTCATGTTCTCTAGGGGCCAACATAGAGACACAGAATCAACACTTAGAAAGTTATTTAATGGGGTTGCTTCTGGTCTGACTTGGGTGATATAAAGATACATCATCCACACTCAGAAAATTATTTCATTGTGTGTATACCATGCCTTTATTACCCATCCATCAGCTGAAGGCTGTTTAAGTTGTCTCCAATTTCTAGCTCCTGTGCCTAGAGTAACAATGACCGTGGCTGAGCAGGAGTCTGTGGAGTAGGATGTCAAGTCTTTTGACCAAATGCCAGGAGTGGTGTAGCTGGGTCATGTGGCAGGTTTACTATTATTATTACTACTACTACTACTACTACTACTACTACTACTACTACTACTACTACTACTACTACTGCTGCTGCTGCTATTATTAATTGTTATTGTTGCTACTTCTCCATAGGATTCCTATAGTGGTTGCACCAGTTCGCAACCCCACCAATGGTGAATGAGAGCTCCCCTTTCCTCCCATCCCCAGTAGCAGTTTTGTAGGGTGCTAATCATTCTGAATAGGGTAATGTGAAATCTCAATGTAGTTTTAATTTATATTTCCCTAATTGCTGAGGATGATGAACACTTTTGTGGATATTTCTCAGTCATCTATTTTTCCTTTTTTGAAAGCTCTCTGTTCAGATCCATGGCCATTTTAAACATGTGTCCTCTCTCTTCTTCTCTCCCTCTCTTCATCCTCCTCTCTCTGTCTCTCTGTCTGTCTCTCTGTCTTTCTCTGTCTTTGCCTGCCTGCCTGCCTGCCTGCCTGTCTGTCTGTCTGTCTGTCTGTCTCCCTCTCTTATAATTTCTTTGGTTTTGGAGACAGCATCTCTCTACACAGTCCTGGCTGTCCTGGAACTCACTCTGTTGACCAGGCTGGCCTTGAACTCACAGAGCTCCACTACCTCTGCCTCCTGAGTACTGGGATTTGAGGCTTGTGCCTCTATACTAGGCTCTGCTTGTTTTCTTGTCTTTTTGTTTTTGAGTTGAGCATATATGTTCTGGGTTTTAATCTCCTGTCCAATGTCTATCTGAGAAAGAATTTCTCCTACTCTACGGCTCTTTTCACATGTGTGCTTTCCTTGCTGCACAGAAGTGTTTTTATTTTTATGAAGTACTATTGTCAGTTGATGGTCTTAATCTCTGGGTACATGGAGTCCTGTTCAGAAAGTCCTTTCCTACACTTGTATCATAAGGACTCTGCCTATGTTTTATTATAGAACTTTCAGTGTTTCCCATTTCACATTGAGGTCAGTGACCCATTTGGAGTTAACTTTTCTGCATGGTGACTGATGGTGGTCTATATAAATTCTTCCTCATGTGGACATTCTGTTTTCCCAGCAGCACTTCTTTTTTATTAGATGTTTTCTTTATTTACAATACCTCCTTTCCCAGGTTCCCTTCCAAAAGAAAAAAGAAAAATAATATGAAATAAGAAAAAAATAAAAATACCCCCCCCAAACTAAAACAATCCCCCGTTCCCTCCCCCTTCCCCCTGCTCACCACCCCACCCTCTCCTACTTCCTGGCCCTGGCATTCCCTACACCAGGGCATAGAACCTTCACAGGGCCAAGGTCCTCTCCTCCCATTGATGACTGACTTGGCCATCCTCTGCTATACACATGCTGCTGGAGCCATGAGTCCCACCATGTGTACTCTTTGGTTGGAGTTTAGTCCCTGGGAGCTCTGAGGGTACTAGTTAGTTCATATTGTAGTTCATGCTAAGGGGCTGCAAACCCTTCAGCTCCTTGGGTCCTTTCTCTAGCTCCTTCATTGGGGAGCCTGTACTCAGTCAAATGGTTGACTGTGGGCCTCTACTTCTGTATTAGTTGTGTACTGTCAGAGCCTCTCAGGAGACAGCTATCTCAGGCTCTTGTCATCCAGCACTTGTTGGCATCCACAATAGTGTCTAGATTTGATGACTGAATATGGGTAGGATTCCCAGTTGTAGCAGTCTCTGAATTGTCCTTCCTTTAGTCTCTGCTCCAAAGTTATCCTCTACAACTCCTTCCATGGGTATTTTGTTCCCCCTTTTAAGAAGGAATGAAGTATCTTCATTTTGGGCTTCCTTCTTCTCGAGTTTCTTACTGTTTGTGGTTTGTACTTTGTGTATTCCGATCTTCTAGGCTCATATCCACTTACCAGAGAATGCATACCATGTGTTCTTTTGTGATTGGGTTACCTCACTCAGGATGATATTCTCCAGGTCCATCCATTTCCCCAAGAATTTCATAAATTCATTGTTTTTAATAGCTGAGTAGTACTCCATTGTGTAGATGTACCACATTTTCTGTATCCATTCCTCTGTTGATGGACATCTAGGTTGTTTCCAGTTTCTGGCTATTATAAATAAGGCTGCTAAGAACATAGTGGAGCATGTGTCCTTATTACATGTTGGAGCATCTTCTGGGCCAGTAGCACTTGTTGAAGATGACGGCTTTTCTTCCGGGCATGTTTTGTCATCTCTGTCAAATGTCAGATGGATGTTACTACATACACTCATGTTTGGTTCCTCGGTTTTGGTTCCATTATTCTCCATGTCTGCTTTTGTATCAGTAACATCCTGGTTAATTACTATAGCTCTGTAATAATTTGAAATCTGCAAATGGCAATCCATTTAGTATTGGTCTCTTGTTCAGGATAGCTCTGGGTGTCTATGGTCTTTTGCAGTGCCATATACATTTTTAAAGCATTTCTTCTCTTTCTGTGAAAAATGTTGGGGATTTTGATTGGAATTACATTGAGTCTGCCAATTGACTTGTTAAAAAATTTGTTTCACAGCATTACTTACACCAGTCCATGAACATGTAATGCCTTTCCTTTTTTTTTTTAGTGTCTCCCTCAATCTCTTTCTTAAGAGATTTGAGGTTTTCATTGTAGAAGACTTTCACCTCCTCCTAGGTTTATTCCTGGGTTTTCTGAGGCCACTGCTTATGGTAGTTTGGCCATGACATGTTTCATAGTGTGTTTGCTGTTGGTGGAGAGAGAAACTACTGACTTTCATAAATTGGTTTTGTACCCTGACACTTTGCTGAGATTCTTGATTGTTTCTTGATGCTCTCTGTTGGAATTTTAGGATCTCTTTTGTATAATACCATGCCTTCTGCAAATAGGGACATTTAGACTTCCTCTTTTCCTACTTGTATTCCTTTAATTTCCTTCTATTGTGTAATAGCTCTAGACAGTGCTTCCAGTCCTGTATTGAAGAGGAGTGAAGACAGTGGTTCCTGTCTGCTTCCTGGTTTAAGTGAGATTGCTTCAACATTTTGTTCTTTTTAATGCTATTGGTTGTAGGCTTGTTACATATAGTGTTTATTACATTGATGTATGTTCTCTTCATCCCTTACTCCCTCAAGGACTTTTTGTGGTTTTGTTTTTTGGTTTTAAGGCATTTATTGTATAAAGGTAGAGAAAGGGAGAAGAGTAGAGAAGCAGAGGCTGGCCATGGCCACATGGAAAGAGGGGGAAGGGAGGGGAGGAGAAGGAGCAAGAGGTGAGAGTAAGAGCAAGAGCTCAAGAACCCTCAAGGACTTTCATCATGAAGGCATGTAAGATTTTATCAAAGACTTTATTTCTGCATGATTATATAGCTTATGTTTAAGAGTGTTATATCTATCTATCTATCTATCTATCTATCTATCTATCTACCTACCTACCTACCTACCTACTTACCTACCTACCTATTGGAATACTGTTTAGATATAAAGACAAAGAAATAAGAAAATTAACAGGAAAATGGGTGGAACTAGAAAATATACTGATCATAGGAACCAAAACCGAGACCAAAGACAAATTCCCCATGTTCTTTCCCACTTGTAGTTAGCAGATTAGTATCTTCAGACATATAAGCTTAACCACAGATAGTTAGAGAAACCAGGAAAGTTAAGAGACCATAAAGATAGGAAACATAACTGATTGGAGTGGATGTGCCATCTGCTCTTCCCCATACATTGCTCTAGGTCTCTCTTTTTCTTGGTGTGATAACACACTGAGCAACAGCATTTTAGGGGAAGAGTAGAATGTCCATTTCCTTTCTGGGTCTGGGTCATTTTGTAGCATGGAAGGATATCAAAGCACAAAACAAGATTATGGCTGGCTCATTCAGTAGCTCGCTCCCTGGCTTATGCTTAGATAGTTTTCTTATACAACCTATACGATCAGGGACTATCTGCCTAGGAATGGTGCTGCCTATAATGGCCTGGGTCCTCCTTCCTCAATTAAGAGACCACGAGGCAGGAGGAGCACTGGAGAATATAATACTGGGTCCAAGTACTATGGAGAAGAAATGGGAAAAACAAGGAGGTCTTTACTGTGGATAAGGAGTAAGGGCAATAATGAAGGAGAAGGAAGTGGAGATATAAGTAACACTAAAGAGGTTTGAAAAATCTACTAGAAGGTCATATTAGTTTATATTTACCTAAGCTTGTATATTTAAATGAGGCTGTACTTCATGGAGTGACAATACTCCCCCTAAGAGCCATCAAATAACAAAAATACAGTACTAGGGATGAGAAACTTCCCTTCAAATTGTTGTTCAGTTTAGTTCAAGACTTCCCAAATGATATACTCCATTGATGTTACCCTCGATTGCCTCCTAAAAATTGTAGATGGATTCCTCTTGTTGAAGACACTATGCACTATGGGACACAAGGCTGGGACACAAGGTTGGAGGTGTTAGCTGAATCTGAACCAGAAATCTCCTCACTGAGGCTGAGACCTTATAGTACTTGAAGGTTCTAGGCAAGCTGACAACAGAGGAAACAATTCATAGTCCTACCCAGTTGTGATCCTATAAAACCATAGCTCTGACTACCATGACAAGATCCCTAAAGGTGCAACAGTGGCACATCCATCTTGGAGGAAACCAACAACTGTCTAATAGGACTTAAGCCCTGCTCAATAGGAGGGAAATCATGCCTGGTTCTAGAATCTTAATCAAATACTCATGGTTAGTGGAGCCATGAATCCTAGAGGAGAACCTTTTATGGCTAATTTCCTATATCAGTATAATTTCTAGATTCATTTTAAATGCATATCTACCGATAAATATTGCTGCCATCATCATCATCATCATCATCATCATCATCATCATCTTCTTCTTCTTCTTCTTCTTCTTCTTCTTCT